>NW_015666483.1:1201148-1227747 GCF_001515625.1 Sinocyclocheilus rhinocerous
ATTCCACTCCTACCTATAAGCCTAAACATTTCTGTACAGTATAAGAAAAACATGACAGACAGATAAATGCAATTACAATCATTTATTTATTGCAAAAAATGTCAAAAGCAGTACCAAAAGTAATCCAAATGACGATGCGTTGCACCCGCAGTCCTCTCTGGCGGAATACAGTAGGTTTGTTTGAGGTGCAGAGCAGAAATTATGTTGTTAATCGCTATGAAATTATATAGTTAATTATCCAGATTATTTTCCCGCTCCACTCCATGAACTCGTGAAGGCGCGCGCGCATCATTCAAACACACCTCACCAGAAACACGGCTTGTCGCAATCTGTGACGAATGTAGGCGAGAGCCAATGAGCGTTCGATTATCCTGCCGTAAAACCTGTCGTTTGAAGCGGCAACATTTGAATTTGTAAAGAGCGCATCAGTCAGCGCGGGCTTTGCTGCTTACGGTCACTGGTCACTCTGGACTCGCTGCTCGGGATGGAGAAGCAAGCAGATCGCCGAAAAAAGGCTTGGATTTGGGTCTGTTCTTCGCAGTCCTATGGATTCGGAAGATTTGGATTACAGCGCACTAATAAAATTGTTTCATTTCGTAATTATGTTGTGGATTTGGCGTATTTTATAGTTCTATTGTCAGTCACAGCATGTCGGAGAAAACGCCCTTTGTGGCCCATGGCAATCAAAGTAAACATTACATGACAAGTAAAGGTTAAACGATTGCAGAAATTATTTATTTTAAGGGCTTTTAAAGTGTAGTCTTGTTTAACATTATGTACTTTAGGCCTATTCTTGGAAACGAGCTGGCAGCAGAAATCACACAACAAAACGAAATGTTAATATTTCATATTAAGTAAACGAGTAAACAATTTAATAATGCAGTTGAAAACAAGGTAATTGATATGACAACTAAAAACAACTAATAATAAAATTAATGCCGCGATTTCAATATTCATAAGGATTCATTTTTAGGTGTCGTCAATACGTCAGTTTTGTATGTTTAAATGCTGAAAATACGTCAGTATTGTACGTTTTAGTGCCTGTAAAATGTAAGTAAATGAAAGTTTTATAGAACCACATTTTACGTAAAATACATACGAATTATCATGAGATCACGTTGCTATATCACGCCACGGCTGCGACAAAGTTTTCCGGTGGCTTGCCGAGGGCCCATCTGTTTTGTGGTGATCGGTTAGAGGTTGGCGGTGTTTGTGTTAAAGTATGTGAAGTGTGTTTTAATGTTGGGTTGGCTGAGATCTATGTATCTTGCTGGTCTTATATGTGGGCACTGAGATGGTGGGAAAGATGGGAGATTTCCTCCCTGTTAACAAGTTCCCACCGAACCATTTTCAACCCTGTGGGATTGAAATTCAAGGCAGTTTGGCAGTTTCTTCCCATTGTCCCTTGAGAGATACAAATTTTTAAATCGCTAAATAAAATAGTGATAGTAATGTGATTAATATTTTAAAACATATTTATATTATTCATATAAATCGTATAAAGATGATTATATATATATATATATATATATATATATACAGTGGGTACGGAAAGTATTCAGACCCCCTTAAATTTTTCACTCTTAAATGATTTTAGCAAATGGCTGCAATATAACAAAGAGTGAAAAATTTAAGGGGGTCTGAATACTTTCCGTACCCACTGTATATAAAGTCATGCTTTGAGCTGAGGTGGGACTGTACTTAAAAAGTATGGCGTGGTGGATGAATGATGTGCGGCGGGGGAGACGGAAGAGCACGAGGGAAGAAAGAGCGAGGGAGTGGGGGGAGGAGAGGAGAGGAGGAGGACTGTTTGCGGGCCTGCTGGGTGGCTGAGTGCAGACAGCTGGAGGAGGAGTTGATGGGAATGGTATCTGCAAGGTCAGGGGTCACTGGAGAGAGCTTTAGCACACTTCCGCTGCCGGCCCCATGACTCTCCAGTCTCTGGAATTCTGCTCTTCCAGCTCCCACTCAAGCTTGTGTGTGTTTTAAGCCACGTTTCTTTCCTTTTCACTACGTTTTCTCTTGTTTTTTTCCCCTCCCTTATTCTGTTTATTTATCTCCTCTTACAAAAAAGTAGAATAACCATGTTTTCTTTGATATGGTACTGTGGTATTATTGTTTTTTTTGGGGGGGGGGCATTTACTGTATATAAAAAAGACCTTGTAATTGTAATAACACATCACAGACTTGCTTTATAGTTTACGAAAAATAACATTAAAATAATAAAATGATTTTCAAATATAAATATATCTTAAAATATCAAATAAAATATTTATATGTAAAATAAAAATAATATATCATTAATTCTAAAACTTACATTAATAAAATATATCGAATGCATAGTTACATATGTATGTATGTAGATGATAGATAGATAGATAGATAGATAGATTGTTTGCATTCACCAGTTAATTTTAAATTGATTTTTAAATTAATACAAATATTCTATGTAATCTATTGATAATTATAATGAAGTCATAAAAGCTGCATGCATAATATTATGTTATATGTTTATGAAGTTTTAAATGTTGTTTAAGTTTGCGTATAGTTTATAGAACGAGTTAACAAAAGTATGTCATGTTAACTACACAACTATCATGAATGTGCTAGTCATTTGATACCATCTGTACAGCAACAGTACTTTTTTTGTAAGTCTTTCTCAGTGCCAGACTCAGATTATTTAACCCACATCTGTAACTTTTTTTATTTATTTTTTTATTTTTTACCTCTCCATGCCATGGCCTACATGCATATTCCTGTGTGTGCTTCCCCAGTCAATCAATGGCAGTATGGATCTACTGCTGCAGCTGTAATATAGATCTGCCCTTGCTCGATACATGCAGTCCTGTCATTTCAACAGCGGCAATGCTGAGCTCTTCTCTCTCCCAGTTCTGCGCATATCGAGTGGCTGTGTTTTTCTCAGCACTCTCTGATGGCCCTTGCTACAGCCGTCCAAAGAGGTCAAACTATGATGAGGATAATATCTGTTATTTGGCCCCAGCCAGGGAAGCAGCACACACTGCACTACCATTAAAGGGCATTAGTGTGTGTGTGTGTGTGTAAGAGAGAGAGAAACAGAGAGTAAGCACATATCTGTACAAAGTTTGTGTGGCCTCTGAGGGACAAGATAGCATGTGCTGAATGCGATACATGCATGTTTTTGTAACATGATTCTGTCATCATCTGTGTGTTTTTCACTTAACGGCCCCCTCCTGTCCAACCCCCACACACACATACATACATGCACATGCAGGGGAATGAGCGGCGCAAAATCTCCCTGCAGATGTTCTCGATTGTGGTGATCCAATATCCTCTTGTGTTCCGCTGTCTAAAAAAAGAGAGCTGTTTTACATTTCCCTTGGGGGCAAGAAGGGAGAGATTCTCACAGTGATAGAGCTGACCCAGGTCCTTCGAGGGCTGCCCCACATTATTTTAGACTGAGTCCGTTTTTATGAATTTGGGAGACATTCACTGTCAGACACGGTGGGGAAGATGGGATCAAATGTATGAGTGTGTATGTATGTGTGATGTATAATGATTTCAATCTACATAATCTATTCTTGTCATTTGTAGCAATTAATAATGAGTGAGACCACAAGAAATAAAAAACAAAACATTGTTTTTATTCTGAGAAAAAGACCTAAATAATCTCATGTTTCTCTAAAGTTTCAGAAAAGATCTCAACTTCACAAAACTGTGCTTAGATTTGCCAAGATTTTGATATATGATATCAATATGAAACATTTTAATCAAAAATTTCCAGGGCTAAGCAATCCATATTCAAGGGGTCATATGATGCTGCTAAAAAGAACATTATTTTGTGTATTTGGTGTAATGAAATGTGTTTAGGCTGCGGCGGCAACAGCGAGAATAAAAGTTACGCATTCTTTCTTTGCGTGAACAAATCGCTATGAAATTATATTGTTCACTACATCTTTGTTTTGTTTTGTTTTGTTTGAAAGAAAAGGAGGTGCTGTCGAGAATTGACTGATCTTAACTTTTATTGAACCCAGAAGTCTTGCTTTAATGAAACAAAAATGAGACCACCATTAACCCTGAATTATAAAAGCGCAACATCTGAGCCTTTTTTATGATATATATGTGAGTGATACATCCATTGAAAGACTCAAGGTGCATAAGCTGTGCCAGCTGTGTGTAGGTGTGCCTAATCCTGGGTGGCTGGATGCTGGAAACAGGAAATGCTGGTGGATTCCTTGCATTTTTCAAAATGCTGCAAATTGCTGAGCACATCATTTGGACCGAACATGATCACTGACCTGGGAGGTAAAGCGAGAGAGATTTCAGGAGGAATAGAGACTGATGCACATGTGGGAGAGAGAGCACTAAAACACTATCTGTTCTGTTTCACTCACATCAGTATATGCTTTCACATTTGAGGGCCCATTTATAACTTCCTGTTACATGCAAACGGAAATAGTTATCCATCATCTAACAGATCTGTTCAACAGGATCCCAACTAAAAAAGATAAAATTATGCTTTTAACATATGGGCCGTTACGTCTTGTGGAAGGATGTACCAAAGTCCAAAAAGCTTAGTCACCAGATCCTGGATGATTACTCAGCTTGAACAGTACCAATAACCAGAATCCCGGTCTTAACAAGCCTGATGTGTGACTCAGACTGAGGAGAGGAAAGCAAAGAATAGAAACATCCAGTCCTTCCGAAAGGCAAGAGCATAAATAGTCGCCCGACTCGGGCAGGAAGTCTCGGCCGCTGTGATGGTCAAGCCAGCCTTGGTGATGTTTTCCTTCTCTTTGCCCGTACAAAGAGGGAGGTTTAGTGAAGCTGAAATTCTTGCAAAATGAATGGTGAATTCCGACCATCCACTGACGAAAGAGCTGCTGGATAAATTATTGAGTGCATTCTATCAAATCTGAGTACTCACTCTTCTGCCTTCCATTGCAGGTTAAGTGTAGGTCCATTCAGTCTTTCAAAGAGAGATTCATTTGTAAATTGTTATTTCGGTAGTAAAGATTTGGTAGCTGGCACATTCCACTTCTGAGTTAAAAGGAAAAACTCATACCTAATATTCATCTGCTAAATAATAATAATTTTTTTTTGATCATTCTCATCATCTCATGTACGTAAACACATGAATCTAAAGTATATAATAAAATATACATAACATATACAGTAAATGATATAAATATAGTAAAAAATATTAATTATTAATAACAGTTGCTTTTGATTTATTTTTACTCTCAAATACTCCAAAACAGATAACAATTTAGCATATAAGTGTCAAAAATCACTAACAAGCTAGTCAAGCTAGACATGTTTTGATGGTTGCCATTTTTCTAAGTTGCGTGTATCCACTATGATGTTATGAAATCCCAATCCCAATGCTGTGAAATCAGATCATTCTTTGCCTGAAAGAGGTGAAACTTCTTGAAAAGTAATCATATGTTTACTGGAAAATGGACATTTGCTCCCTGACTCACAAACCTACAAATGACTGGCATATTGGGCAAAAAAAATCAAACTACTTTAAGATGTGGTTCACTGTCCTGTTTGAAGAAATTGTAATATCAGTTGGTTTGAGGAAAGTTAATTTAATGGTTTATTATAACAGTGTTAATATAATTACATTTATTAATGGTTTACCATATCATATGCTACTTGAATTGTCATTGTCAATGATAGAATCTCGTTTTTTTTTCTCCTCTTGAGTCTGAGTAGAAGTAATTGTCTCGCTAACAGCATTACAAAAAGTGCATTGGACTCACATATTGTCAAGATTCTGCACATCATGTGACTGTTTCGAAGATAAGAATTCTTCACAATTCATAAGGAGCTCTATGATACGCATCTTGACTGTGCAGTCACTGTATAATCGACCTGATAATACACTGACTCAGAGGGCCACATTCATGTAGTTTTCATTTCCTCTTCCCGCTTCTCATCTCCATTCTTGCTACCTCACACCATTCAGGAAAGTGAAGCCCATTGCCAAGCGGGAAGAACGTCAGTGGCCGAAAAAGCCATCGGGAGGAACTTGGAAAGAACATGTTTGATGTCAGCGCCAGCGTATTTTTGGGCCCGTGCGGAACAAAAGGCCCGGTATATTTAGCAGGCGGTCAGGAAGCAGGCCGAGAGAAGGGCCGGGGGGTTCAGCAGAGGCCTCGTCCACTTTCCCACACTTGCAGACCGGAAACAGGCGATGACAACTACTCCACCAAGAGGCCCCAGGTCGCCTGTTATGGGAGCCATTGAGCTCAGAGGAAGGAAGAGGTTATACAGCCCTCCCCCCATCGACATCCCAGCTTTCTAAGAGTGACCTGCTCAAGAGCTTCCCCCATGATGCACAATTTTGTCAACACCAAATTTTTAAGGGAGTATCAAAGGCCTGGCCCAGTTGCATATAGGTACATGCTGTTATATGGTTTAGAAAAGGAACATTTTACTTCCAAAAATGTCAAAGTTAAGCTGTACGTATGACATCACAAGACTATTAAATTAGTTTACAGCAATTCATTGACTTCCGAACAAACACACTGTGTATTTCTCCACATTGTTCTGGTTACATCTGTGCATAGCTCCATCTGCACATGGTCTGTGTTGTTTGACCCTGGTGTGTACGCAAGCTTGGCATACTTTAGTGGCACACATTTCCTCCTCAGGAAACACAGTATTAGATTGCAGTTTTATTTATTTACTTCATTCACACAGCTTGATTGCAGCATGCCCAGGGGATGATGAAGTTTGCTAAAGCATTTCCCTTATATTCTGTAATTGTTCTTGTTGATTGAACAGATCTTTACCATTTCTATTTTATTTTCTAATTATGTATAGGCCCACAGTTAATTTTACTTGATCTAGTATAAAGCTCTAGGGTGAAGTGGGATGACTGTCAGCCCATCATGTAATATCTAGAATAAATAGAGGTATAAATTGTTTGTCTTTCCCCTCTAATCGATGTATCTGCAATTAATGTCACAAATCATTTAAATGTATCCGTTTTCTAGATAAATCTTATGTTTAATGTTGCTGTTCTTCTATTACTATACGTTTCCTTACTAATTGTACCACAACTTGTTACTGAAATTTTTGGAGCGATAAAAAATAAGAGGTCCTGGTCAAAGCGCAAACTCAAACGCTGAATTTACCGGGTTGTGTCTCCATCTAGTGGTCGGTGGTGTCTCTACACACAGTACACATTAGTCATGCATTCTGCCTTTATATTTGAACTGTATGACCCAGTTGTAATGTTAAATGTAATGTTAAAGCAGAAGACACAGACACCTCTTCATTTAAGTCAGATAAATGAAGGCTCAGAATAGCGAGTGCTTGTGTTGAGATCTGTGCGACTGTACATATGTTACGCTATGTTACCGACAGAAGGCAGTGTTGTCATTTTATCAAATGTGTGTTAACATGTTTGCGGTGCAGTCTTCGTCGAAAATTTGCTCTGGTAAGAAAGGTCCTGATTCAGAAGTTTTAATTTAATGTCCAGTCAGTAAAGTTAGTTGCTTTTCTCTCTTTTAGCACTGTTTTTCTGTTGAAACAAATTTTTCAGGTGGTATGCGCCCTTTCAAGGTAATATATTTTAATGACTGTTTGTACACTAGTTTTGTTTACTTCACCTCAACATTACTTAGTTTCCTAATCACATAGGTCCTATGTGTCAGAGAGGGACTTACATGACTGAAAGGATGTACTGATGCTTTACCATACCAAAATGCCAAGAGATTACCAGTGTAACTGTGTTGATATTAGCTTAGATTGATGTTGAATGTCCATAAAAAGAGTTATGTAATTGTACAGAGTGTTCTAGGAGGTTAACTTTCTCACAAATTTTAAACTCTTTGGAAGTTTACTATACTTATATAGATATTTGCTTTTTTCTATAATTTAAATTATTTTAAATGTTTTACATCATTCAAAATGTATTATGGCCTTATTGTTTTTCTTCGATAACCAAAGCCAACACTGTTGGACCTGCTTAGACTCTAAAATCAAGGTTTGCTATTTGTATATAGGTCCCTTGGTCAATGTATACTTAGTTTAATTGGACTGCTTTGGGCTTTGGATAAGGAAGATGCTTTATAGTCTGGATAAATATATGGGGAATTACAGACCTTCAGGGATAACATTCTTTATTGAATGGATGAAAAGAAAAGGTATTGTATTGTTCAAGGTGATGTTTGTCAGAGCTAGCTTAAGACTTTTAGAATGTTGAGATTGTTTGGTGGTTTCTGCGGTTCAGTTTAATTATGTTTGATATAAATAATATATATGTCATTGATATATGTCATTGTTGACATTTGGTGTATTGAAGTTGACTGTGGTGCTGCCAATTGCCTGTATGAGCCTCTTGGTTGAAACTATAAATATTTTCTGCCAAAGTAATGCTTTATGCCAATTTGAAAATAGCATTGACTTGTAAAGGCAAATTACTTTAACTTTCATCTGGCTGTAATTTGCTAAAACTCACATGCATGTCAGCCCAGAATCTAAAGTACATTTACTGGCTGTTTACAGGCGAAATGCGGAAGAAAAAAAAACTTGAAGATCGAGTGAATGCAGGCAAACGAAGAGTAACGTAATAAAGAGGTGTCTGAAAGGCGATATCTGAGGGATTTATTTATTTTCTGATGGGGGGAACGTGGGCATGAAATTGTATGGGGAGTTTAAGCACTGAAGTACTGAGGGAGTTCAAGGCCAATAAATTTAGAGAGCACAAAAGTCTGCGAGTTAAGAGCACAGTCTCTTTTTATTATTAATCCTCAAAATGAATTTGATTTTGGGGGGGGGGTTCGAGAAAGAGTTGATTTTCTTCTTTTTTTCTTTTCTTTTCCCCTCCATTTTTCAACAGATGTAGAAATGATTGAATTCCCAGCAGACCTCATTATCTGAATCCTCCTGATGCCCAGGGAGGGCTTAAGGTCTTAAAGAAACGATTCAAACATGATTTGTATTAAAGCCAACAATCTCCCGCACTGGAACATCAAATTACTGAGAACTTGCACAGAAAATGCATGTGTGGAGTTGTGTTTTTATGTGTTTGTGTGTGTGTTGGGGGGGGTCACTTTTCACAAAATTTGTATTGCATCTGACTCGATGAATCTCATTTAAGATTATAACTGATTACATAGAAATAGAAAGTATATTATATTGCTCTGTTATTTTTATTTTTGATCTGAAAGTTGCCTCAGGTTACAGAGTTTTGACACATACTATGCCTTAAAAAGTCATTGGCTGATATCTCACAACATTTAACACATTTATTTGTAAGCGCACAAGACTTTAGCATTAGCAGAGTTTATTAGCAGATACATATGCAGCCTCTCTAATGACTTAAAGCAGGCCTCATGGGAGCATCCCTCTCTACTGTGTGTTAATTAGTGCTTTGTTTGCTCTGTTTATTAATGGTTCAGCTTTAACCTTACAAATCCGTCTCCGGCAGGCACGTACCCATGCCAATTTTGTTATTTTTCTTTTTCTTTTTTTTTAACGTCTCGCCTTCTAGTGCAAGCAATTGACATAGCACAAGCGGCTGTACGCAACGCTAAACAGACGTGACGTGAGGCTTCCTCCGCTGCTTTCGAAAGCGCTGTTTGATCCATACTCTGTCATACTGGTTGAGATAGGCCTCAAAGGCTGGAGAGATAGCAAAGAAAAGAGATATGAATGAGAGACATGCTTCTTTGTACCGACTGTGCCTCAGCCTTCGACTGGTGTGGGAAGATATTCAAGAAAATTGACTGTGATAGTGAGGCTCAGTATACATTGGAATTGTCTAAGGGGACAACATGCCCACTAGTGACCCACACTGAGCTACTCTGAATGGATTCCCACCTTGGGAGTCGCAACCACATAATTGTATATTGCTATGACAGATGGGCAAGTGCAGTTTTTTGATTCTCAGTATTCCTAACAATCCAGGGCCCAAGCAGCATGCTTGGCCTCACGATGCACTTTTCCTGTTCTATCCGCCCCTCTACTTCTCATGTCTTCCACTCACTGTTTCGCAGAATAAAAAGCTTTGAAGAGGAAAAAAAATAGGGAGTGGAAGAGAGAGGGAGGATCGATGCCCCCTCTGAAAGATGCAGGGCCGAACAGGGCCCAGGCTGCATTGTGAGTGCGGCCCCTCGTCGATCGATAACGCAACTCGAAGCGAGGAGGAGACTGAATCCCTGGTTGAATGAAGCACAGCTAAAACACCAGAGGAAAAGCAGGAATGTTGAGCGGAAAGGCAATTGACAGGCAGATTGATTGATATATAATCTAAATTCTGATTTTGGGCAGGGAGCAGCACATGGTGCTGGGTATAAATGCTAACGCTTGTGTGTTTTTTTTGTAGCGAGACTGTGCTTGGGTGTTCTTGATATATTTGCACTTGTTGCAATCTGGCAATTAAATGCAGATGCCATATTGACAGATACTGAATGACCGATTCAGTATGTTGAAGATTTGGCCACCAGCGCAGTGTAGCAAGAGTGATGGGGTAGAATAATAATACCCAGAGCAAGACGGCAGCCAGCCTAGTGGATTATGACTTCCATCTACTACTAATGAGGGAAAGGCTGCTCTTTGTTCTTCTCCAAATCAATAGACGGATCATAATAAGACCTGGCTCATTTAAGCTTTCACACAGGATCAGAGCAGCGTGACTTTTATGAGGACAGACCCAAGCTGTTCCACATTATCTCAGATAAGAAGGCCTGAGCAGACCCATGGGAATTGGGGTTCTTTAGCGCCTACGATCATTTGCCGTCCTATCGGGGCACAAGTATGTGGATAAATTACAGTACAAAGATTCCATTACCCAGGAACCTTTGGAGACATTTTAGCATATTGGACTCTATTGTAACATAACATTTACAGTCTGCTTCTGCTTACCCTTGCTCCCTGTCTTTGTGAGTTTATTTTTTCTGTATGTTAGATTTATTCCAATTTTACTGGAAACAGTTTGTGATTCCGTGTATGCATCATACGCAAGACCCCACCCACACTATTTCATCTTACAATGTACATTAGTCTTTGAATTAGCATCTGCACCTCCCAGTGCTTGAACAAACACTTCCCCATGCAACCCTGTCTGACTCTCCAATAGACCCGTCAATGCTTCTCCATCTCTGGGGCACTGTTCCTTGATAACCCATTAATCTGGCCAGGCATCCGAGAGCCTGGGCAAACACCATCTCTATATGGTAAACACCCTCCCCTCTCCCCCTCTGTTGCCCAGGTGGCTGGGCACGGGAGCCTGGCGCCATGGGGTTAAATTTTTTCAGATCATGTACACATAATAGGCCCGGTTAATATTCATGACAGGGGCCAGGTACAGGGAAGGTTAAATTTGACTTACTTTTCAAAAGCGCATTACTAATGCATGATGCCAATAAGAATATTCAAAGAGGCCGGGTGACCAAAGGTTGATGAGATCCTTACCTCTCCACTGACATTTTAAACACATTACCATGTGGGTGCCCTGCCTCTCAATCGTGGGGAGAGAATAAATTGCTGGCTAATCATGGCTAACCCCCGGCCTGTCCGAGCACAGACCTGCATGATGATGTTACTGGTGAGAGGGCCACTTAAGGGTTATGTGGGTATTATTGTGGAGTCTGCGCAGCTGAAGAGGAAGAATTTCAAAGATTCCTCCAGATGAGTTTCAAAGTCAAAACCATAATGTGGCAATATACTGTACACTGGGTACAAGCTGTTGTGGCTAGCAGCATTAAGTGTAGTGTTTTTTTTTCAAGGCCAGACATGAATTTGCATACCTTGCATTAACACCATAGCTAAATTAATTTCATGTACAGTTAGACCTTTGACCACCACCATACAACCTGGTCTACTTTGCAGCTTATTTATTGTCTTACTAATAACTACTGCTTTATGGAAATCTGAAGTGGCTAAACAGAATTTTTTTTTTTACATGAAATTTTGTGTCAAGTAGATTTGAAACTGTAATCTGAGAGCAAAGCAGTATGTACTGTGTTCCCAAGGATATCTTGTTTCCTTTGTATGACATACTTTGTATGGCTCGTGTAGCCATATTTTTGCCTGTCATATATGGTCTGGGCTCTTAGAAGGAGGTTGTCTGACTGACATGTAAATCGACCAATCACAGTTTGTTTTGTTCATTTGATCATGTTTAGGGCATGCAACTATTCATTTGAGATCAACATAACAGTTAAAGTAAATAATGGTGCAACAATTTGCATTAAGAACACCTTAATAATTAGTTAGATGTCTGTAAAGTTTGCTCCAAGAAATGTAATTAATTGAAAATGAGAAAAATCAACACCGTGAACTTCGTCAACTATTCCAGTGAGACGGTTCTTGTATATGTCTTCGGCTCCCGGGAATCTTTTTTGTTTTAAACCCGCAATGTTTCATGAAAATGCCATAATTCAAATTTTACCTCATTGGATTCAGTTGAACGGCCAGACATATGCACGAGATACTATCGCACTGATATTTTTGATAATATAAATACAAAATAGCTAGATCTAAATTCAGAAGAACAATTATATTGTTGTTATATATTGCTACATATTGCATATTACATTTTCTTATATATTGATATTGCGACCCAAAACTAAAATCGGTCTCAGAGCACTGAGGCATTATAGATATAATAGTATGAAGTTCTGTTATAGCTCCGTTTGTGAAAAGCAACATACGGTTAAAATTAGTTTGACTGTAGAAGTCTGAAGAATCCGTGGAATCTGTTTCCAGCTTAGTGTGCTATATGCATGAGATGTTTAGTGAATGGAGCGGTGGGTGGTCTGTGGGTGTGGCGTCTGAGGCTGATACTACTAAATATCTGAATATCTGACAAATGTTTTATGTAGATGAACCAGGAGTGGGCAACATTCAGAATTTATGAATGGGCTCCCTTTCATTATGTAATTAACAATTTGAACTGAATTGATTGCAACTCACAGGAAGTTGAACTGGAAATTGAATGAGACTTTAAGGTAATTAAGACTTTATTGGAAATTACAGAATTACAATTAGGAAATGTCAGCAGATAATGGCATTTTGGGAAAATGTGTTTATATACCCTGTTCTATAAATGAAGTAAACCTTTCTATATATGACATTTCAAACACATTTACCTCTTTGTTTGTTTGTAAGGCCTGTGAAATCTTCAAGACTATTTAAACTTGATTAAAGTTTCAGATAAGTCTTTGTCAGTTTTTGTTCAGTCTTTTAAAAAAAAATTTGTAAAAAAAAAAATTCAGTTCATTTAACTTTCTTACTGTGAATTTAAATTTGAAGGCCAATTCTAGTATTCTGTTTGCTTCCTCAGTTCAAATTCAGGAACTGAATTTTCAGAAGCAATGACTGTATTGTAACAAGAGTCGTACCTCATTAATATAATTGTTTCCTTATAGACCAGTAAAAAAAACTTTGATTTTGAGAGGCATCCAGAAAGACTGATTGGAAATTAATCCAACTCTTGCTAGTCTGTCATTCTACTAACTGATTTTTTTCCAGCTGATTTTCAGTTTTAAGATTTTTTTGCTTAGTTGTCAGTGCCTCTATTATGGATTTTTGAAAAGTACCTTTCATGCAGTGTGTAACACAGCACTAAGTGAATTAAAACATCCTGCAAAGTTTTAAATCTGAAAGTGCACCGTGTATAAAGTTATTGTCTCTCAAAAGAAAGAGTCGACTCTGAATCATTGAAACGAGTCTTAATTAAAACGAATCCCAAGCCGTTTCATGTTGATGTCAACATGAAACATTAGCATATTGCCCGCCCACTTGTTGGTCTTTTCGCATTGGTCTGAATGAAAATGCAAATTCATTCTTTGCCACTAGCTGCTGCTTTTGGAGCGGTAAAAATAGCGGTTTCCCCGGTAACGCTGTACACAAAGCAGCACTGTGCTTACAAACACTGCTTTATCAGGCATTACAGGCTCATGATGAAATGAAAATGAGACCAATCTGACCAATCACCGCAGATTAGCGTCAGGCAAAGGAGGGGTTTGGAAAAATGTATCTTTAAACTAATCGTTTGGGAGTCCTTGAGCAAATAAGGTAAAAATAAATGCATATTATAAGACAATGAAAGTGTTTTTTGACCTTGCATGCATGTCAACCTGTTGTTGGGGACTCCCAAAACCAAAATATGAACCTTTCATAACCCATAATATGGGCACTTTAAAAGAAGAAGGGTGTGTATAAACATCTCTCTCAGGGAAGCTTGTTTGATATTATTGCACATCCAAAGTGAGCAATGCGCTTCTTCTCATACTGAAGAACTGACAAGCCATTGTCCTGCTCAGAAAGCAAAACCATATATCATAAATAATAAATAAATATTGTTTTTCAGTCATTCTGGATTTGAATGAAGCAACAGTGAATACTGTAAAATCAAATGCAACAGTGACCTTTCATTTCAGAAACTTAAAAAGTGAATTGTCTTTCACATCTTTATAGATGTTGCTGCTCCAGTTTTGCAGCAGTATGGCTGTAACAGAGGTAGTCTCTCATGGCTTGTCACAGGCTGGTCACCTGCAGGCATCTGACGGACAAAGCGATGTGTTAGATAACAAACAGAGGGCAAACTTTCATCTTTCAGACCTAATCAGTGTCAGCGGTGGCTGAAATGGATCTGTCTGTCACCCTGAGGCACAACAGAGCTACAGCGGGGAGGTGGAGGAGCAGCACTGGGCACTTCAGGTGACACACATGCACTACCAGCAGTCAGAACTCAGAAGGCCTTGTTTGTGCTAGTCTAGTTATTTTTTTTTCTTGCATCCAACAGCACAGAGATATACATAACACAAATTGAGTCTAAAATGACTTATTTCACCAACATTCTCCATCAAAGCCTCCTTAAGAAAAATCATGTCACGTGCTAACACTTGTTTGCTGGTTTTGAGTAAGATAGACTTACCGGTAATTTCTAATTATGTTTTTTCTCACCATCTTCCCTGATGATCAAAGTCAAGTTCACAGTAGGGCTGTCACGATATTAGATTTTTCACACCACGGTTATTGTGTCCAAAAGAATTCACGATATCGATATATCGCGATATCTATAGAAACCTTAGGGAATCAGCCAAATTAATTTTTACTTTGTTTATTTAGTTTTTCTTTTTACCCAATGAACATAAGGATACTGATAAACACAGGGCACATGCATTTTCACTTCTTCTTCTTCTTCAGGTCACAGCTGACCTGAGACTCTGGCTTTCTCTGTCTTCTTTGAAGCTCCCTATGAAATTACAAGAGAGAAAATACTGTCAAGTTCAACAGTATAATGAATAAATATTAACATCAAATCTGATACTTTAACCTGTTAACTTGCGTACCCATATTTTAATCTCTTTAACCTATAGTTGCGCCGGCGCCAATGAAGTCAGGCAGGTAACGCGCTTCTAATTCCGTATTAATGTGCACCCAGAACGACCACAGATGAGGCATTAAGTGCATGGCACTGCGACCAACTTTACATTTTACAGAGTTTAATGTGGTCACTCAGTTTTTCTAGATCAGTTTTAATCGTGTTATTACACTTGAACAAAGAAATCAATTGCTACACAAAGGCAGTATTGGCCATGACTTGATTACAAATACAAAAATTAGACGAGTAAATAAAACGCGGTACTTAAAGAATCACCCTTTTATTTAAATATATGAAAACAGGAAACCGCTGCAGCATGGATACTATTGGTTCTTCTTGGAGTAGTGCGGCCGCTAGTGTTGGGTCGTTCTTGAACGATTCGTTCATTTTGAACAAATCTTTAATGTGACTCGGGAAGAACGAGTCGTCTCGGGGAGTGATTCGTTCAGTCGCGCATGCGCAACATCCTATAGGTTCTGCCCTGGAATTAGTCAAGTAGTTCACCAGGTCACAGGGTTATTAGACACCAAGTTGGGTTTGGCAAGGGGCATGTTGTCCTTTCTTAAAACATGTTTATGTGTCTTGCTTTCCCTCTTCGGCTGTTTGTCACTAAACAGACTGAGAGGCCAAGTCTTTAGGCCTTTAAAAAGATTATTAGTAGATAAATTTTTCATCTTTTCTCTTTCTGTAAATGATCTTATCTAAGTCCTTCCAGACCTTACTCCCTATGGGTGTCTTCTCAGACCTGGACCCTGGTTTCTTCCTAAACGGCGGTAAATGGCTCTCGGCACAAATAATGCATAAACAGCTGTTTTGCCCAAGTAAGTTATCCTCTTAAAAGATTTAGAAGCCTCTCCCGCACTCTCTCCCACTCTCTCTCTCTCTCTCTCTCTCTCTCTCAGTTAATTCATCAATTTCTTATGATAGCAACAGTTCGGAGCAGCGCAAGTGTTTAAGTACCAATTAGGGGCCTGGTTCCCTTGGTCCTTTTTGCCACACCTCTGCTCCTCCCCTATCTCTCTTCCTTCTCCGGTTCCGTCTTCCTCCCACTTTCCTCGCTGTCCATGTCCACTCACACCTCTCTCTGCCCCCACTGACCACTCATCCATTCTGTCATCTCCTCATCCATCCATCAAAACCGTCCCATCTTCTAAGACGCCTTCTACTTAAATGAAGTTCATCGTATTTTCTTTATTAAGTTTTTAGTACCCTAAATTATTTATCCAAGATAATCACTGATCATAAGATTGAAATAAGAGCACATAAATCAAAAGGAGTTTTTTAAAAGCTCCCTTTCCCTCGGCCAGCGACAGTGTCTCTGCTCTGAGCAAACAACATGCCAAATTGTGGTGTCCTGAGCTGGCGCACCCCAGTCAAAGATGAACCCACTGGACTTACCATCAGCTCAGTCGGAAACCCTAAACAGGACATTCACTTCAACCTTAAACGCACAGACACATGCACACACACATACACATCTTGTAATAAATAGGCCAGAGACAGATGGTGTTCATCCCTCTCATGTCGGAAGATCTTAAGTTGGCTCCCTTGAGGTAGAGCTTGACAGCCGTTTCTGGGTTTATAATTAGCCTGTAACTGATTGGTCATCACTTTTAATTCTGATGTCTTGCCACTTCTTGGAAAGCGGTTCAAACCTGACTTGCTAAGAGTCTTCGTGATTGGGAAGAGGGTGCTTTTGTTGGTTAATGCTTCATGCTGAGGGCTGGACAGATATTCTGTAGTACCACATTCTTGTACAGTGGGGTCTCTTTTCATTCAAGGCCAGGCCGAAGCCTAGGCACTGACTCCTGAAGAAAGGAATAAAACAGATGGCCTAAGAAACACTTGAGAGAAAAACCTTTTGGGACATAGTCTGAATTCATAACTTTTGCATGTGGGGCATGTGACATTCTAGAAAGGAATACAGTCTTCGTGTGTGCAATGAATAACATTTGCACACATTTGATTTTCTTTGTGTTTCACCAGATTTAAATTGTTGTCAGCAGTGCAAGTACAGCTACCATTCTGACTTTCAGTGTGGTCTTGTCAAGCTTATGTATATTTCTGACATTAATTAAAAAGTTGTTGAAGCAATATTTTAGGGGACTTGTGGTGAGAGACACATGGCTATTCCCATACAAGCACCCAATTTATGTTACAACCTAGGTCTATTTCAATGCCCAGGAGTTTACCAAGACGTTGAGCTCTAGATACACTGAAATAGACATGGGTCATAGGTCCTAATTTGAGATTCCTGACCTGATGTCATGCAATTTGACACACAATTGAACAAACTAAGATCCTGAATGAGTATTACCCATGATAGCACCAGAGTCATACTTGCAAGACATTCAGTTATAAAGACATTAAATTCGGTTACTTATGCTGTCCTCCATAAGTTTCTCAGTTACAGCTAAATACGTCTGTGTCTCCCACCACAAGTTCTTTGCCCCCTTCTTAAAAACTTTGTCTTCTTATATTTCTTTATGATTATTTCATTTTCCCTCACTTTGATCTGAGTTGCATGCCAGGGGACACTCCATTTTTTTCCACGTTCAAAGATGTTTTGGAGCCAACTAACTTTTTCTGTTTTCTATATCTCTACCCCTCCCACCTCCTCTTTTCCTGAAGGGCAGGAGAGAGGGGCTTTATTCTGATTTGACACCACTAGTTGGGCATGTTTTTTTATTTATTTATTTTTTTTTTCTGTTGTTTCACATCAGGATTGCACTCTGAAGAGAAGGAATAAAAGATCATCTTTGAAAGTCTCCCAAGATTCCCAGCGCCCTTTCAAGATGTGCTTCTCAATTCATTTACATGCCTTTCATGTGAAAAACTCGGTTTCATTATGGCAATTAGCTACTTTATCTCCATGCCAATTATTGCATTAAAATAATCATCCTTCTCATCTGAAGAACCGTCTTTTTTGGTTTTCTCTAATTGATTTTTCTGGATAGCACTGTTTCTTTATTGCTATGTATGGTGATTTGTTGTTCCTCATTTGAGCAGCATTTGCTTACTCGTTATTGGTAGCTTGTTAAATTTCAGGATTATGGGTGCCCCATGAATTTTCCACTGCTGCCAAATCAGTAGTACTGCAGTCATGTTAAGTAATTTGTCAAACATGCCAGATAATGGGCTATACCACAGAGCCATGACACACATAGACTCCCATCCTTTGTTGCTTGCTTCATGCCTTGTTTGAAAGGCAGTCTGTCTTAAAAAAAAAGAATGAAAAAAAGACAGAAAGAAAGAGCAAAAATATGTGTGTGTTGCATGCATGATTTATGAGTTCCATGGAGAAAGGGAGCGTGGAGAAAGAGAAACAGAGGAGGAGACAGCTTCAAAGGGGAACGCTGTTGATTTTTCTGCTCCGTCCAGAGATCCGGGAGGTCAGGCGTGAGGGAAGCCCAGGGGAAAGGCTCCTTGGTGGTTCACTCATCTCTCTCGCACCCCCAGCCCCCACTACCCCTCACTATCCAGAGATTCCTGCACCCCCCTGATCTGTGCCCTGCGGCAGCCAGGGTCAGCCTCTGGTTCCCTCTAATGAAGCCCCCGGCCCCCTCGCCTGCAGACTGAGTGGCATGTGTTCGTTTCACCTCCTACTCGACACATCCCTGTGCGCCTGCTGAAGCCCAGCACATCGAACCGTACACGCACATTCATACCAGCCACCCAAGCCTTTGATTTGTACTTCTCCGAACAGACATAACCCTTTCAGAATGCCAGTTCTATGCCAGGTCATGCAGGCAGCTATGTTCGTAGATAATAATTTAGAGGTGATTGTTGGTGATGCAACATTTTGTTTATTTTATTTACCGTAGCTTTTAATAATATGATAGTCACTTATTGCTTTTCACATGTTAGTAAAGAGTTAAATTGTTAAAGGGTGGCTTGCAGGCTAATCATTTATTTGGGAAATTATGTCATTGCACAGTAAGTGAAACCAAGATTGGGCTACATTTCACAAGGAGCATTTTCAAATAATTTTCTGTCAATGTCTGTGACGTTGGCTAACTGATTGTAATATGGTCTTCCCTTCCTCGATCTCTCACTACAAAAAAAAGAAAAGAAAAAAAAGCTTCTGGGAGGCTTCGGGGCAGCTTAGCGGCTAATTAAATTAGTAGCTAAATTAAAACTTGATTATTCCCATGGTATATGGTGGAAATATATTTACACAGTAGCATTTTTTTTTTTTTAAAACAAGACCGTCTTTTTCCTGGGGTCTCCCTCTGCCATGCAAAGGATGTTCTTCAAGGCCATGTCTTAAGGGGGTCGTCTGGAGGATGGAGATCTTCAACTCGCTGCTAATTACATTAATCTAAACACTTTCCAAGTCCCTCTGATGAGGCTAATTGTGTCTCCAGCTCCTCTCTCTTTTCCACAGTTCCTGGGAAGGGGACAGCGCTTGCGGAGACTCATGCCACAGCGAAGCCTTTCAAAGGGAATTCCAACAACCGCCCCGTCGCTCTCTGATGGAAGATGTCTCTTGGGACTGGAGTATGGCTATGCATTTTGATAATGCTGTTGTTGTGGATTTATCCTTTAGTGTTAAGGATTTAATATGGTTAATATAGAACTCACATTTCAACAGTTGATGTTGTGGCCTAGGGTTTGGATTATCAGTTAGCATTCCAGTTGGTGTAGAAGTTCAGGAGATCTTTATCTATTTTATCTAGATACTTTATCTACATAAGTTTTATTGATATGGCCAGTGTTGGGAAAACGGCATTGCAGTTGGCATAATGGATATCGTTTTTTTTTTTTTTTACAGTTTTTTCCCCCATGTTTCATGGTTTTAAAGTCTTAAACTAGTTAAAGTTTTTTGGGGTCTGTAGTGTACAAAAACCACAGAAGGTTGTGACTTTACCTCAGTTTGTAATAATAAACTAATTATGTTTTCACAGTTTTGCCATTGTAATAGATGTAAATCAATTAATCTTGATTTACGATAGACGTGTGCAACAGTTGCACACTTTTGATTAAATTTAATTGCTGTCCGCACCTGGATCGCTGTTGAACAGGAGTTTAATTTACACTAAAATAAAGCAAAACTTCTAGTCTATAAACAGTGCATCACAAATAAGAAAGGCTTGTTTTGAAATGGCTTTATGGAGATTGTTCTTTAGGACATATTGGGTAAGTGATGCCAAAGGTTCAAAAATCCTCCTGGTTTTTCTTGGCCTTGGACCCATTTATGTCATGAGCATTTTTCATTATGAATCTATCACTGCACTTTTGTGTGGACAGCAGGCAGTGACTTGGAAAACATAACCCTCCATTCATAATTTACTACTATAGCATAGGACCAGTTCCATTAATGGTGTATTCTGGTACTGAGGTTCTGGACGCATTTATAGAGCGTGGACTTCTGGGAGCCCAGGGCTCTTTGCTTTCTCTTGCTCCCAATGCCAAGAATCAGATGAAGGCTTCCAAGGGCACTTTGTTTTGTTTGATATTTTCATGGTCTATCCGTTAAAGTAATGGTCGTTCATGGTCACGTATTTATGCTTTCTATGGCCTTGATACTTTATATAAGGCCTGTTTGCCTTTGAATTGAGATGTTCAAGCGGGACCTGCTGTACCTAAAACTTCAGTTTATGTTTATGCTATGGAAGTTGTATACACATGTACAAGTGCTTGAATTCATTGGCTTCAACTATATGTGCCACAATTCAATACACTGTGATGCATCATAGTATTATGCATCAAAACTGATATTGTGAGGACAACTGCCTCATTATTAGAATGAAATTAAGTATTTTTTTTTATAATCTTCTGTTGTTATAAAAATATTTTAACAAAACTGCTTCACTATAAATGTTTTTTTAAAAAAAATTATCGGCCAAATCAAGTCATTGTTTTTAGAGTCATTAAACGTTTTTTTGATGATGGTTTGAAAGCAAAGAATATATTTTTAAGAACTTGCAACATGTGATTTACTCAAAATTGTTTCATTATTTTTTTTATGATGGACGCTCTTGTTTGCCTTTGACTTAAAGATAAAAATGTAATCTGTGGGATCATTTTTGGGACATGATAGAAATGCACAAATAAATCATAAATGTATCGATTTTAAGTACTGATACAATGTTGTTTTAAGGATTTGTGACATAGCCCTGTTTGTGGTGTGTATTTGCGAGTTGGAGATTGGGGTATGGTGTGGGCCCAAAGGAGTGAAGCAGTAGGACGGCTGCCGTCTTTCCGCTTTACTGAGTTTTCCTTCTGCCTCTTTAGTGGGGATCCTAACCTCCCTGACAGAGACACGGCTTTCTCATCGATTCTCGCTCACTGACTCTCCCTATGGCCTTGTCCTTTAAAGCACAGATGTTATGAATGCTCTGCCCTGCCCTGTGCGTATGTGTGTTCACAGAACCATGATTTTGAATGCCTGAGTGGATCCGTATGTGTGTGTTTACCAGGTCATATCAGGTGTGTGTAGAGAATTAGAACATTTGTAGAGGTGGGGACCTGCAGGGAATTTGTTTCTGTTAGCTTGCATCTCATCTTGTATGCAGAAAACACCCCTCCTTTCTCATTCTCTTTCTTTTTCGCTCTCTGTCTTGACAAAACTTTGCTCTGGTTGAGGTAAAGCCTCCCTTGGACCCTGTCCTGGCCCTGCTGAGTAGGCGGATGTTCATCCTGCCCACTTGTTTTTACATGCCATTGGCCTTCCCATGTAAGAGGACTGTCTGGTAGCTTCTGCATCATTTAACAGGCTGTAGCAGCGGGATGCCAGGTACTGTCCTGACATGGCAAGGCCCCCAGGTGAGCCCGTCTAAATGTTGGCACCTCTCTGCAGTGGCACTCAGGGCTTGCTGAGTAAAACTCATTTCTCCCGTCTCTGCTCTGTTATCTTTGCAAATGATAAAATAGCCTACAAAGAAAAAACTGTTCCTTTTTTCAGCTGTCTTTCAGAATTAATAGTTGTCAAATACAAACACTTGTTTGGAACATGATACAAATTGCTTTGTCCTGAAGTCCTATACATATATGTACATATATACATACATATATTTATGAACATTACATTAGTTATTTTAAAATTAGAATAAAAGAAATCCACGTGTAAATTGATAATGAAGAAATTTGAGGGATAATTAATTACACAATTTCTTTATCAGCTTCTATGTATAGTTCACTATAGAACAAAAGTTTGAAAAAATACTGTACTGGCAACATCAAAAACGTTTTAATGAGCTGTTATGGCACTGTCTAGTAATATTCTGTAATACAGACTTGACAGGAGTTCTACTATGTAATCTTGGATTAAAAAAAGAAAAATTATCTTTCCCAGAACTTTCTCTTTTTAATGAAATTCTGTCCTGGATTTTTGCTCCTGGACAATTGCTCTACATTTAATGTTTTAATTAAATTAAATGCTGCCCTATTTAAAGGGATAGTTCACCCAAAAATTAAAATTCTGTCACTAATTACTCATCCTCATGCCGTTCCAAACCTGTAAGACCTTTGTTCATCTTTGGAACGCAGATTAAGATATTTTTGATGAAATCCATTAAAATATATAATAAATATATAAATATTTTTTTATATTAAATTAAAAAAGAGTTTACTTAGTGTATTATGCTCCCTAACCTGCTCCAAAATAAATTTGTTTCACGTTTTAGTATTATATGATTATGCATTTGTTGAATGAAGGAAATAATGAAGAAAAAAATTTAGCAATTCTAGATGCTCACAAAGAAGCTTTCAACTGTGTTAGAATATTCCATTTAGCTATAACTACATAAACCTCAAATGTAAGTCAGTTCATCCCAGTTATCCCTAACACAAATAATATAATATGCTAATGAAAGCATTGACAGAAAACATAGATGTACAGGAAGCACTAACCTAGGTAATTGTCATAGAGGCCTCCCAATGCGAGAGTTGTGTGTGTCTGTGTGTTTTTTTTTTTGTGTGTTTTTTTTGTAAATCTTAAAGATGAGCTTAAACTGAAGCAGATATGAAAAGGCGTAACTTGGGAACATGTATTTTCTGCTTTGCTTGTTTCTTTGGAACCCTCTCCACATTGCCTGTTTTAATCGGACTAAATACGATAACCTGCTCTTCATAAAAAATGGATGGTACTTCATTCAATGGGACCACCGGGGCCCCAGGGGACCCTATAAGCGAGGAGGTTGTGGGGTCTGCTCGCCAAAATCACCGGGCGTAATTAATTTCCCCATAAATGAAATTTGGTTAAAAAGAAAAAAAGAAGCCGAAGTGGGTGGTGGTGGGGCAGAGCGACGGAGCGAGGGGGAGCGGAGACACTCTTGCCCAATCATGTGGGAGAGTTTGTCAAGCAGGAGATTGCAGTCTAAAATATTAATCAGCCTCCCTCCACCAAGAATGAGTGAGCCAGCTCCTAGAAGGGACACAACCTCTCAATATTTCATGAGCCAGTCCTGGCCCAGACATAGGGCCTGCAACTGGGCTGCCTTCCCCTTTAACGCTACATGCATCAGCCGTCCCTATAATGGACCCAGAGGTTGGGGCTGGCATGGGGTGGGATAGGGTACGAATGTTGAAGGGGGGTGGGTTAGGTAAATAGAGGAGCGGGTATCCAGGCAAAACATGACCTTTAAAACTTAACACCAAAGAAGATAACAAAGACCTTGTGTGTCTGCTTTAAATGTTAGTTAAAATATAATTAAAGTGGTACATCTGTGAGCATCAACATTTACAGAAGTGAGAATCCTGAAGCTGTGATGAATGGTCCATTTTTAAAAGACAAATCATGGACTTGCTTCCTACTTGACTAAAAATGCACATCCCTTAATATTTGTTGTTTCAGACTCACACCTGCACAAGCCCCAGCCCATATGCAACATTAATGCAGACTAGCGTAGGAATTCACCCTGAACCTGAGCTATGGCCTGCTGTAAAGCACCCACTCAACCTTGGCTGTGGTCATAGTAAACCCTGTGTTTAAGAATACAACAGATCACATAAAAGATAAGCTACACCGGCTGCTGTGGGAACAAAATCAACTCTGCTCAAGCAATGTATGTATTAAGCCATGGCTTCAGAAATACAGAATATCTCATTCAACTCTGATATCCTTATGGCAGGCTAGAAGGTCTTCAAAAAAAAAAAAGACAGATACTAAATAAAGAAATCAGTAAAGGATTGAAAATTCAGTGTCTGTGAGAGCAAAGTGAGATGTCTGCAGGATTGTCATTGGTTATGAGCTCAAAAACAGGTGCTAACATATATAACCTTAGTTCTTTTACCTTCCCAGCTACCTTAAATCTATCCTGACACTGACATGCGAGAGATCAAGGCATGAAAGGTTTTACTTAGGAAAGCTGCCTGGGACCAATGGCTTGAACATAAAGTTTATTCTGGGCAAATTGAAAGGAACAGAAGTGTATAAAACTCAAAAGCGTCCCCAAAACTACATTTGATTGCTGATTTTACATCTGACATACTACAGTGATAGAGCATATGTATGTTTAAAACGAAGCACTTGTGGCGTGTTGATGGCAACAGACCAAGTTGATAAAGAGTGTTGCAGCTCATCCTCACTCCGCTCAAGCTCTGAGGCCTATTGGGTGGTGTGACAAATCCAGCAGTAACTTCCTGTGTGCCTTAAATCTTGTCAGGGTGTAATTCGGATTCAGAACTAATCATTTAGTAATGTTGTAACTGTAGCAAGAGATTCTTCAGCTTTGCTTTCAAATTGCTAAAGGTATTTAACGTTTAATGTAGAAACGGCTGTCTGAAGAGAATGAAAGAAACGTTCAGTCTATCATTGCAGGTAAATATGGGTGATATCAAGGTCATAACAGTCTTTGCCAACTATAGATAATGCTTTCTGTTTGTTTTGGAGTATCGTACCTTGAGCACCACTGGGTGCTAGTGTTTGACCTTTGACCTTTCAGAGCATTGCATGTGCCTAGACTGCTCAATAATTGATGTGTGTGTATCATCCTGCCATGGGAGTTGGGCCACACCCCCGTAGGCCTGGTTTCACACGCACACTAGTATTGATTTTGTTAACTGAGACCAGTGAGGAGCATAAACACAGCCTGGGCTAGCATTGCCCGCTTTTCTCAATATGAGTCCAATGTGAAGGTTTCATTGGTCAGTACTGGCCTCTTTTTGTGCATCATACATGGCTTATTTTTATTTGATAGACATTTGTTTGTGTTTTTTTAAGTTTGTTAATGTGTTGTGACATTAACTACGTAGCTAATGGTACCTACGTAGAGAGTTTAAAATAGTCATGACAAGAGTGTGGTTACCTGTACATTAGAAACATTTCAGTGAAATTGTGTGGGTAAAAGGGTTCATTGTCCATTATCAGTTTAGCAATATGTAACATTTTGCTTTACAACAGTAAAGCCCCAATATACCAAATATATGATTGTATATTTATACAATATTGAACAAAATCAGGTTAAAACAAAGTTTGTTTGGAGTTCGAAACAGCTTGCCAAAATGAACTTTTCAGAAAACTTTGCTCCGGCTGATAAACACCTTCAAACATTGGTCCATGCAATAGGTAGGTATGCTCTGAGGCTCCACCCTCTTTGACATGGACATCTTCTCCAGTTCATTTCCTCTTTTGAGTCCATCGAGGTCAGACGTCCATGAGTAAAAACATAAACACCGGAGAGCTGATTTAGAGTAAAAATTAAAATTGTAATTCTAATTGAAAGCAGCACTGACACTATTTTTCATGTTTAATACTAGGGCTGGTCAAAAAATTTCGATATCTCGATATTAATCGATTCTCATTTTTACAGAACGATATCGATTCTTAAATCCCAAGAATCGATTAGTCAAGCCTGTTTTCAGTTAATGGACGGAACTTTGAAGGGTACTTCCCATCCAAAAATGCTTTGGTACTTTTAATATGAAACAAAGTCTCAGATTTCAAATTCTGTCCATTGTATTGCAGTATTTAAAACTTAAATGCCGTTTTGGCGCTGTTTAATGTATAGTGACAGATTGCTGTAGCGCCTCAGATCAACAGACGCAGCAGCGCGAGGCGGCACCATATAACATATTCATTATATTTTTTACTGTTCTTCAATGTTTAATTTATGTTTGAATAAATCCATCAAGTTTTTATGACAGCCACCATTTAAATGTTTATATTTCAAAAAAACAAACTGAAGTAGAAATATAATGTAACTCAACTGTAACTTTATTATTATAAAAACTTCATTTAATTTTAACCTTCAATATTATAGTAATGTAGTACCAACTGACTCTCATGTATATTTTACAGCATTAGTTGAGATTTTTTTTCCTTGA
>NW_015666483.1:1228058-1235158 GCF_001515625.1 Sinocyclocheilus rhinocerous
AAAATAATCGATATTGAATCCAATCGAATCGAATTGGTAATCGAATCGAATCACAAGCTTGTGAATGAGAATCGAATTGTGAAATTTGTATCAAAACCCAGCCCTATTTAATACTGTTGTAATATCTATTGTATAAAGTGCTATATAAATTTCAGGGGTGCTGCTATGGTTTCTGGGCCCCCTGAACATCATATTGACTTGGACCCCCTCAAACTCTGGGGTGGGGGACCTCTCATCAGGGCCCTTGGAGTCATGCACCTTCCCTCCCGTTACGGCGCCCCTGGTGACTTTACTTGGCTGGAGTGCCATATACTCACAATGCAAGAAATTAAGTTCTGGCCTTTTTTTTTTTTGGTTAAGATATTTATAAAAATGCTGTTTGTCACTTTACATTTTGTTGTCAGGCTGTGTGCAGGCTGTGGTTCAGATGTTTTCTGGGTCAGTTCTGGTCCCATTGGTAAGATGGACCCCATCTTGTCCTCATGAGATCCCCTCCCTGCCTGCCCCAGGTGCCCCTGGCATGGTCTTCACTCAGTTTTGTCCGTTAAGTACCACCTCAAATATTGATGAGTCTGTGTAGGTCAGGAGGTGGTGCATGCATGAAGTTACTGTTGACCAGTGAGGTTTAGCTAATCCCCTGAAAGTGCATATCCACTGTACAGAATGTTATCCTTCAGAAGCCTCGGAAGATAATGTGCTGGAGGTCTCTATAAAGATGATGTTTTAACAGTAGCCATGCCCTACACTGATCAGATGAGAGGGTTTTTGTTGTTTCTTGTTGTTGTTGAAATAGGACTAGTTTGAAGAATTTGGGTATATCCAAATGTATATATATCATGGTTTACAGCGCAATGAGTATTTATTTAAAATCGCCTCTATAAATTTTTTTCATACACTTGAAATTGTTCACGACAATAAACAGACTCTGAACTTAGGTATTGGGTAAGATATTATCAGCCTTTAATGATGGTGTGTAAACATACCTGTTAGGTTGGTGCACTTTTTAATATAGTGAGGTTTTGCAAATGATGTCTTCAAAGAACTAAATGTTATGCATCTGTGTATATATGTATTATTATCTTCCTGGACATCTCCCAGACCTAATTTATTTATACATTAGCTGTCTTGGAGATAAAAATCTGTTTCTGCTACTGAAAAGCAAATGGTGTGTTTACAATGTGCTTTTTATGTTGGTTAAAAATTAAGATATGCTGCCTGAGGTTAACACCTCTCACACAAACAGAAAAACTTCACTGACTATTGGCCTGTTCCAAACCCAAAGTGGTGAAAGTGAGAAGTTGTGGGGGAGGAAACGCCTTGTATATCTGATCTGACTCGCGCGTGTGTTTGTGTTTAAAATTCAGAACCATGCTGATTGACAGAGCCTTGCGTGTGGCTATTAAAGAGGATTCGAGGAGCCACTCGACGGAGTGTGAAATTACACCTGTTCGCTGTTTGCACACACTCTCATATCTGCATGAGCCTAAAATCACCATCAGAATTATATTCAAATACCTCCATGAGGCAGCCAGTGACATGTGAAGGTCAGGTAAGGAATGTTTGTTTGGGAGGTCAGTTATCTCATTATAAATTGCATGTTTAATCCCATATGTTCAATTTTTAAAGAGATATTTCTCTTTATGTAACTTAATATTCAGCCTTTATTCTAATGTGAATTGTAATCATTCTAAAAATTAGGCTAAATGTAACTTTTTTATAAACTGACTAGGGAAGGTGGTCATTAAAAAGGAAAGATATAGTACAAAATTTAAACAGAGAAGATGAAAGATTGTGATAGATATATTTGATTAGTTATAAGTGTATTTGCATTTGTGTCCTCTTTTTTTCACTCGATTGGTCTACTCGTTCTTTTGTGATTACGTTATCCAGACCATCTGCACACATTGTCTTCTTCCTCAGTGCATAGATGTGGACGAGTCAGGCTGCTTGACTCTTGCGTGTTTTCACTTTAATTTGTCTGTGCTGTTTGTTGAGTGGTCCAGTGGAGCGCGTGGTGACAGATGATGTGAATTATTGATTGCAGCCTTCCTGTAGCTGAGTGTAGCAGGCCTTGTTCTCCTCCTCTCCCAGTCCCCACCCATCAGCCTCTCTCCGGCAGCACCACTCCACTCCGCCTGCCCTTTGCTCCTTCACCACCTGCAGACTGAGAGCTCTGGGGTTCAGAGAGAGAAAAAGAAAGATGTTCACCAGATCCATGCCATTACATTTGATTCAGTCTGTTCTCTGCACCCTACCATACAGCTGTACCTAACCCTTTCAAATTGACACTGCTTTTGCAGTAGTATTATTTATTGTAAAATTGGTACAAAAATTGTAACATAATGTAAAAAAAATGGGGGATTTGAAAGATGTAAAGTACGATTAAATGCCAACCGACAGCTGACTAAATACAGTACATCAATTCTCAGACATCCCAAGACACAAGAAACGCTGATTCAACATGTTCAATCGGTGAAAACAAGTGCTGAACAATGGCAGTAATCTCCGACTGGGCTAACACACTGATCCAACAAAACCCAAAGAATGTGTCTGTTGCCATTTCTCAGCATCTGTCGGTGCAGTGTGAATTGGCCTTGAAGGGATAGTTTACCCAAAAATGAAAATTCTGTCATTAATTACTCAAGCTAATGTCATTCAAAACCCGTAAGACCTTCTTTCATCTTCGGAACTCAAATTAAGATATTTTTGATGAAATCCGAGAGCTTTCCGACCCTCCATAGAAAGCAATGCAACTGAAATGTTCCTAGACCCAGAAACGTAATAAGGACATCTCATAGCTTTGTAAAATTGTGGTTGAATCACTGATGTTACATGGACGGTTTTACCGATGTCCTTACTACATTTTTGGGTCTGGGAGCATTTCAGTTAAGCAACTGACTTCAAGCAACGCTGCTGCCTATGCAAGGTCAGAGAGCTCTCGGATTTCATCAAAAATATCTTAATTTGTGTTCCGAAGATGAATGAAGGTCTCACGGGTTTGGAACGACATGAGGGTGAGTAATTATTGACAGAATTTTCATTTTAGGGTTAACTATCCCTTTAATAGGTTTTGGTTTATGTATCCACAGATTATTTAGTTATATTAATATGCACATGGACACTATTATGTACACGTTTTCTATACAGGGACCCCTTTGCCACTTGAACATCTTGAACTCTTCACGCCATGGACTCAACAAGATACTGGAGATAATCCTTAGTTGTCCATATTGATATGATAGCATCAGGCAATTGCTACAGATTTGTCAGCTACAGATTCATGCTGTGACTCTGCCATTTCACAACATCCCAAAGGTGTTCTTCTTGTATCGTGATTTTGTGACAGGAGGCCAATGGAGTGCGCTGAACTCATTGGCTTGTTTATGAAACTAACTTGAGGTGATTTATGTTTTGTGACATGGGATATCATCCTACTAGAAGTAGCCATTAGAAAATGTGGTCATAAAGGGATGCATCCACCTCCAAACAGCAAGCCATACGGTTGGAATTTTCCCCTTAACTTCAGCCCTGTAGACATTGAAACAAGGTGGGACGAATCTGTGGATTCAGGTTGCTTATGCCAAATTCTTCCCCTACCATTTGTATGTTTGCAGAAATCAAGAATCATCAGACCATGCAACGAACTTCAAGTTTTCTACAGTCCAGTTTTAGTCAGCCCATGCCCAATTTAGTCTCAGTTTCCTGTTCTTGGCTGACAGGAGTTGAAGCTTGTGTGGATTTCTTTTGCTGTTGCCTATCCGCTTCAAGGTATGACATGTTGTGGTTTCAGAGATGTTTTGCTGAAATACCACTTGTTATAAAGCATGTTTGTCAGTTACTGTCATCTTCCTTTTAACTTGAGTCAACCTGGCCACTCTCCTCTGACCTCTCTTACTAATTACAAAGTTGTTTTCACCCACAAAACTGCCACTCACCAGATGTTTTATTACTATAATTATTACATTTATTATTATTATGGAGCTTTCTCCATAGACTTTAGAGCAAGGGTGTCCAATGCTGCTATGGAAAGGCCATCTTACTGCAGGGTTTGGGATCAATCTGCTTTGACACATCAGCCTGTGTTGAAGCAGATCGTTGCAAATCCAGAGATTGCTCCGATACAGTTGCAAATCCAGAGATTGCCAGTTTATATGATCTAAGATACTTACTTCGTCACTTAGTTTTGACTTTGAGTTTGGTTTTAACAATAACTGAACCTCTTATCTATGTCTGCATATTTTATACACACTGGGTTGTGGAACAATTTACTTCGTTTTTTAGGTATTTGCTTAACAAGTATGTTTACCTAGTTCACAGAAGCAAACTCTGGCACACTGCAGCTTATTCTGGCCAAGAACACCCCTACTTAGAAAGGAAAAGCTGTCTGACTGACATAAAGCAACCACTGTGTTTTGTTTCAAATCTTTTGAATAAATTATACAACAATAATAGAGACAAAACTCAAATAGTGGTGCCTCAACCTGCTGGAATGTTTATATTTGGTGTATCTTATGGTGTATCCATCAGCACTTCTTTGCATTTTAGCATGTCTTGCAGTGCATTTTGTTATTGTGGGAATGGAAATGCTTTGCTTCTTAATATAACCTCAAACTCTGGCTTAGCCACTGTCTAGGCCATTAGCGGGGACTGTTGCGTATTCTTATATAGAATGGTACCGCTGCTGTCACATGTGTCAGGGACCACTTTTGGCCTGATGGATCGGAGCAATGGAGACCCATGAGTCGAGGTGATGGCATTCGTAGTAGCAGGCGGGGGGAAAAGAAACAATTACCTTGCTGCAAAAACGTTAAACCTCATCAATATTTCAGCTTGCTTCTCGTCATACAAGACTGTTGTTCCTCTCCGCTGGCTGAAAATACTTTCTTCCCGGCCTGCTCTTTACTTGGAGAGCCTTCAGCTCCTGTGCCACAACCAGCTCTAGACAAGAGGGCAGCGGAGTGAAAAGTGGCCATACTCATTCAGTAGTCTCTCCTCATAGCACCCCCATCTCCCCTGCTCAGGTCCCCCATCACACCACCACACATCACAGAAAAGCTCCTCATTTTGGTGATGATTAGCTTATTATTAATTCATGAGGCCATTCAGCTGTATGGTTGCCCCTTTCCTATCCACAGACCCCTTCTGCCCATTCCTCCCCACCTTGGTCAAACCATCTAGTAAACCGCCCCACACACACACACACAGTTCCACCTTTTTTAGCTCTGAGGCGCATTGATTTCTCCATTAAGCAGCACTCTGAAGCCACTCCGTCCCCCCGTGGATTCTGGTCTCCCTTCCTCCTCTTTGACTCACCCTCGGACAGACTTCTGGGAGCAGCCGAGAGACAAAATTGCTGTCAACACTCTGATTCACATCACATCTCCAAGTGCTCCACAAATGATCCATGCAGAGCACTATATAGACATGGGCTATCATCTATAGTGCCTCCTGCTGGATAGGTGTGAAACCCGGTATTGTAGGCTGGATTTCTACAATTACTAGGATGTGTTGGAACTGGTTTGGAGCTAGGACAATGTCCTCCAGGAGCAGGGTTTGATAGCTAACACTTATGCTTTGTATTATATGCCTAAAATGTGATTTTTATGGTGGGGGAATGTTTGCTGTAGGTGGCTATTTTTCACTTTCAGACTATCTCTGAGGCCTAACATTACTTCTTAATTTCACAGGTAAATTCCTCTTCCTGCAGACAAGAGAAAATATGTAAATAACAACGTTAACACTTCAAACAGGATTCGTAGCGTCAATAACTTTTTTTTATTGTATTTATATTGGGCTATGTGTGGTGAGAGCTGTGTGAATAAAATTGCAGATTCGGCATGAACTGTGCTCTGCATGTTCTTTTGAGTGAAACCCAGGGCCACAGGCCTGATGGATTTTTGCTGAAGCATGTTTTTAACATGCAGAACCTGTGGGCCTGCAATATTGTATCGGAGCATGGCTCTAATGGTGGCAAAGGGAAAGTGCAATACTGAATCTATGCTGTAGGAAAATCAATATGGATCTACCGTATGGGTTTAGGTAAGAAGAAAAATTCTCAGACATGCATCCCAGTGAAATATTATTTCTCCTCCCTCCTCTTTTTTTCCCGTTAGAGTGATCATAAACTTGTGTGCCCTCTTTACAGTATCGATCAGTCAATAAAGGACTTCACTGACCAAATGGTGAGTACATTATCAGGTCATAAGTACACCTTAGTAGAAATAAAAGCTTTCCTCACTGTGCCAGGAGGGTGGGTGTAAATGCCATTTTGGAAGTCCAGATCAGGGACATACTGTATTCTGTAACTTCCAATATGATTCATGCAGAAGGACTAAGCATTAAAAGCCTCCTGGCATAGGGTGTAAATCATCAAAAATTTAAATCTATTTTAAGTGTCCACCTTTGACTTGCCATCATTTACGCTTAATGTGTTTTAGTATTCTGTCATATGATTTGCATCAAGAAAAGAATCGCAGTGCTTAACGAGCCCTTTTCTCTCATATACTTTTAAAAGAATATCAATTAACAGTATTTGTGACATAATTTCGATACCAACTATATATATATATATAATGAGACGGGACGACTTGAGGAGGGAGGCCGGCCGCTGCATGTGGTGCAGGGGACGAACGGGGAATGCACTGAATTATAAATGAGTTTTCTGCACAAGAAATGTGACAGTTAGCTTTAATTCCCCATTTAGCCGGAATAGGCTTAGACAAGACTGTGCTAACTAATCAATAGAGCCCCGCCACAAATGTTCTCGGTGCTCTTCTAATCCTCAGACAGGCCAAGACTCGGATGCAATGAACTCTACCCAGCTCTGATTTGCCTTTGTGTAACTCTGTATGGGCATGACTTTTATGTATTTATGGATCTGTAAGCACTTCACACCATGAATATGGATTTTTCAGATCAGATCTCACTGAAGGAATTTCCCCTGGTCCGCGCTGAAACTGAACTTTACCTGATCCTCCAGATTAAAGTATGGAATTGCAAATAAAATGATCACACACTTTAAGACATTACATCCTGTTTCTCTTAAATTTATATATATATATATATATATATATATATATGTGTGTGTGTGTGTGTATAGA
>NW_015666483.1:1235346-1264950 GCF_001515625.1 Sinocyclocheilus rhinocerous
TGGGCATTCCTGCAGTCAGCATGCCAATTGCATGCTCCCTCAAAACTTGCGACATCTGTGGCATTGTGCTGTGTGATAAAACTGCACATTTTCGAGTGGCCTTTTATTGTGGCCAGCCTAAGGCACACCTGTGCAATAATCATGCTGTCTAATCAGCATCTTGATATGCCACACCTGTGAGGTGGATGGATTATCTCGGCAAAGGAGAAGTGCTCACTAACACAGATTTAGACAGATTTGTGAACAATATTTGAGAGAAATAGGCCTTTTGTGTGCATAGAAAAAGTCTTAGATCTTTGAGTTCAGCTCATGAAAAATGGGACAAAAAAAAAAGTGTTGCATTTATAATTTTGTTCAGTGTATATATATATATATATATATATATACAGATATGTACACTGGAACCAAAGTACCTTTATGACAAATCAGTCACTTTGTAGCCATCTTGTAATGCTCCTAGGTAGCTGTTTTCTATAGATCTAGGCTACAGCTCCTATCTACTTAAATGGGGAAAGATCAAAATCTTCAAAACTGCTTTTAAATATTATATTTCAATAATCTATGTGAAATCAGCAATAATATCTAGCAATGGTATTATAAAATTATTTTTCTCAACAAAAATTCTGTGTGTCTCCTCCCTTATATCCTTTATTCATTGTAAAATGTGATCAGTTAGGCAAAGAGAGATGTATAATGCTCCTCATGATGTGTGTTTACTTCTGTTGAAGAGTGCATACATTTATTTATTTTTTTAAATGTGAACTGACACCACAGAGTGCTACAAACATTATGCTGTATTTACACAGTGGTGGAAAGAGTACTGAAAAAATATACTCAAGTAAAAGTACCATTACCTTCCAAAAAATGTAGTGTGAGTAGAGTAAAAGTACTTGTCCAAAAAACTACTCGAGTAAGAGTAAAAGAGTAGCCTATTTAAAAGTACTCATGAGTATTGAGTAGTGAGTACTGAGCTGTGGATTCTACGCCCTCATAATAAACGCTGTACACCGCAATTGATACATTTTAAAAACGTTGTACATTCTGTAATTCACATTATCTTATTTGTCATAAAGAATGAAGAATATCTATCATCCAGCAGTTTTAATTTTGACTGCCAACTCTTTAAAATACATCAAAACAGCACGGAAACAGTATTCAGTTGAAGAAAAGATGAAAGTTATTCTCAGTACAATCATCCAGTAATCTAGACCTCCATAAGAGCTTGCCCTTATTTCTAAATGTGTACAAAAATAGTGCTGACAAATGTGTTAAAATTGATACAAAATTTTCAATTTGTGCAATAAGAATAAGGCATGTTCAGTGTAAATCAGCCAATCTTAATCTTTAAAAAAAATCTTTTAAAGAAACCATTGTTTTTAGCTGTAAGATAATGGGTACCCAGTAGAGCACTGATTATCTCATGTTTTAAGCACTGAAAAGTGTATAAATGTTGCAAAGCTGTTTTTAAACTTCAACTAATCAACAATAAATCTAAAACCACAGCAATGTTCTACAGTGCAATATATAATGGCCAGTAGCACCAGTGCTCACTTGTAAAATGTTAAGAAGCCTACAGTATATTGCCTTGTCTATCAACCAATTTTATTCCTTATGACTAACAATTTTAAAAATAATAATAATAAAATTAAAAAAAATAAAAATGTAAAAAAGTGAGAATCTTTCATGAGAAAGGGGTCCAAAGACATTCCAGATATAATGCTGAAAATATATGTCATGGTAGTGGACATAATTGTTAAACTTAAAGCCTTTCTTATATAACATAACTTATCATAACTCTGAAAACACAGAACTGGAAATGTAGTTGTTGTGAAATGCCTCAAACAAAACCTACTTTCAAAGAGTGATTGAAAGTAGTTCACTATAACCTTAGCAAATCCAGTGATTGATTAGTTCTCAAAAGAGTTTGTCATCTTTGAACCTTGTAAACACTGTTTCCAGGCAGATTGATCTGGAAGTTGTGTATCACATATAGTTTAGTGGTCCTGTCTTAGTTAGAGACTAATGTATAATTTCAGCATCAGTAGAGGTTCAGTCATTGGCTGCTTAATGTGCTTTTTTGTGGAATTCAATTTTTTTTAAATGCAAAGACATAATTGTTCTGATTCTTTCTAGAAATACTTGAAATCAGGTCCATTTTAGTAAAGTGTAAAGGGGCCAAACATCCTTCATAGTGCAACATGCAAAGCTTTTCTCTGACCTTGGCTTCATCAGTTGGGATTGTGGGTTGTGTAGCTGTAGTGGAGGGAAAAACTTCATCAAATCTCCAATGACTTGTGTTAAATTCAAATGCGCTCCTACAAGCACAAGAGATGAAGCAGACTGCCATTCACAGGGATGAGTGATACGGCACCCAGCACTCTGACAGGACGGCAATCAATCCCTGCAAACCTTGTCTTTATAAAAGGCATATGAGAAGAAAAAGGGGGAAAAAAGCTCTAATAAACATCTCTTTAACTTGGCTTGCTCACAACAAAGCTACTCTTTCTGTCAGCCAGAGCTGCCTCAGAAAAAAAGATGCACATGTGATCAATTATGGATGCGCTGTCTGCTACCCCTGGAGTTGGCGAACACATTAGGTAATGCAGGAGCTCAATTTAACTAGATGGGCTTGTTAATGTGTCCCGCTGGGAAAGGCCTCCGGTTCCTTTTGAGTTTCCTCTTGAACGGGGAGGGAAAATAATGTTTGGAGATGGTAGATGAGAGAACACTTGGAGTTGGTACAGCATCCCAAAGAGAGGGCCACCCTTCTACACTCGAGTCAAGGACGCACGAGTGGGCATCGGGTATAAACAGTATCAAGGACGCCGGTTGTGTTCTAGGAACCGTCTGCTGATTAGACTTTAGCTCTCTTATTCATCGGAGGTTTAAATTAATGATGCCCATGTTCTAGTTTTTAACTTCTGGTGGTTTTAAAATGTTGTCAAGTGTGTGGTTCCATTTATTCATTGTTTCACTTGAACTTTTAAACAGCAAGGAGAGACCGCAAGGCTTAGTAATGATGCAAAATGTGTTCTTATCCATTATGATATATTAAACAAACAAGACTGGAATGTCATTTTTGTTTGTCCACGTTCAAGAGGAACCCAAGACCTATTATTTGTAATTTCTGGAACATTTGCTTTGCACTAAATTGAGGTTTAACTCAAGGTAGTGACCCAGACACATGCAGATGCAGCCCTTGCCGAGAAATGTATGATCTTTCTCCTCTGCTCTGCACTCCATGATTGGCCTTTGTAGAGAATCTAAAAGGACCTCAATTAGCGGCCTGAGAAAGCGCCTGATGGAATGAGAGTGCCGTCTGTGAACTCGCTCTGCATGCGTCCGCTAATGCAGGCTCCGGTTTGGGTCCGTGCTCTCAGCTCTAATGTGAGCCACGTTGCTCTTTGAGTGACATGCCGTATGCAAAAAATGAGACCAGGCTGGTCCAGGCTTTTTAATGTGACCAGTTCCTTGGGACCGGGACTTGAGTGGTAATTGCAGACTGACGGAGGGGAGGTGGCAGGTGTGACTGTCAGCTCTAATCAAGCCCTCGTGCCCAAAACCCATGATCCTTCAGGAGCAGGGAAAAAAGAGTGAAAATAGGGCGCTCACTTTCCACCGCCACATCCATTTCCTCTCACCCCTCCTGCGCTCGTCCCCCGACTCTGTTTTCACCTTTCTCTTCTCTACCTTAGCCTGTGCTCTTTCACCCTTTCCACACCTGTCGACTCGATTATGGAAATTAGCATTTGTGACGGAGCTCTAAAAAGCAGATTAGCAAGAGGAAAGGCTTTTTATTGTGACATGGCTATTCCATTGGGGGACCAGAGGGTGGAATTTGCACATCATTTGGAGGGGGGCCCTTATGTTTCCTTAGTCTGGTTGGGAAGAGATGTAGAGTGTTTTTGTTTTTTTAAGGGGATGGGGCATGGGTGCATGACAGGACGTCCCGTTGAAGGAGTCTTGCTATATCAGTAGCCTATTCCAGATCAGAGCATACATTGTTTTAATACAATATCACATGTACTATTAGTCTTTGACTTCCATTACCTCCATTAAATGCAAACAATGAATGCCACAAAAAATGTGATATGCACATTTTTGTAATCTATTATTGAAGGAATATTCCAGGTTTAATGCAAGTTAAGCTCAATCGAAAGCATTTGTGGCATAATGTTGACTACCACAAAATATAATTTTCTGAAAAGGTTAGTGATAATTCTTTTAAAATCAAAACAATGCTAAGATCTTTAGTTTACATCTTGTGGCTATACATTTTAAGGGGCTCACTGTGACATAAAGCTTTGCTTTTTTTGAAGAATAAATGCCAAGTCAATTGTTTTTTTAAGCCACAAATGCTGACGAAGAAAACTCAGGATATTCCTTTAATGCAGTAAATAAAGGAGAATATCTATCTATCTATCTATCTATCTATCTATCTATCTATCGATCGATCGATCGATCAATCGATCTATCTAGCTATCTACTTTAGATGGTTCCTTGGTTTATCACACAAGTGGTCGAGTTCAAGAGCTTGTAAAGGCAAGGCAAGTTTATTTATATAGCACGTTTCATACAATGGTAATTCAAAGTGCTTTACGTATAAAAAAATTATTATAAAATAATCACAACAGATGCATAAGAAATAAGAATAACAATAAAATCAAAGAATAAAAAAGTGATTAATACTTGATATAAAATGTATTTAAACTGTTAAGAATATAAAGATAAGGATACATAAATAAAAAAGATGCAATGCAATCAGCCAGATTTAGCACATTGCTCATTCATTAAATGCATAGTTTGGATTTGAATATGGCAACTGTTGGAGCACATCTGATCTCTTCTGGAAACTGGTTTCTGCTCGGGTGGCATAATAGCTAAATGCAGACTCTCCTTGTTTTGAGTGACCTCTTTCTTACTGACTTGATCCTAATGATCTGCGTGTTCATTTAGGTTTATATTAGATGCGCATATGTACAATGTATTGAGATCCTAGGCTAGTAATTGATTTATAAATAAGTAGTAGTACTTTAAAAGTAGTACTAAATGTAACTGGAAGCCTGTGATATGCTCAGATTATCTGATTCTGCTCAGAATCCTGACAGCAGCATTCTGGATGAGCTGCAGCTTTCTAATGGTCTTTTTAGGACGTCCAGTGAGGAGTCCATTACAATATTTCACCCTGGTGATAAAAGCATCGACAAGTTTGTCCAAGTCTTGACTGGAAATAAAGCATCCAATTATTGCAGTTAATGCTTTGACTTGACTACTGAAACTATAAGGTCAGACTCCAAAATCACACCAAGATTTTGGACTTGATTTTTTTTGTTGTTAGACCCCTAGAGTCTACATTCACCTTGAGAATTTTGTCTTTGATTCTAAAGGCAGTGACTTCAGTTTTCTCTTTGTTTAGCTGAAGAAAGTTTTGGCATGTGTACGTGTCAATTCCATCAATGCATTGGCACAGGAAGTCATTATGAAATAAGGTAAATTTTATGTAAATCTGTGTGTCACCTGAAGCACTCTGGTACTTTCTCATTATTTGGCTCAGTGGGACCATATCCTCCTGAAACCCAGCTATGGAGTTTTTGCCTCTGTAGTGGACATTATATTTTAGTGAATTTCTCTGAGACCTCACATGTCACAGTTTTAAGTCTGGATGTCCTGTACAGAGCACATTCAGGGCTTTCCAGAGATACAAAATGATTGGATGTTTCACCATGACCACTCTTTAATAGGAAAACCAGTTTATAGAATTTTTACACACATATTGCATAAAGCAAAATGGTATATCAAATCATTTTGTTATATATTTTATAACATAGTTGAGAACCATCCTTAAACAAAGTTAGTTATAAAAAAATCCTGAAACCTAAAAATTGATTGGTGATTTAAAAAAAATTCCCATTGTTTTTGCCTTTTCATGTCTACTCTTGTCATTTTATTTTTAGAGAAACTGAGTCCTGGTGTCCTCTACAGAGGACATAGCATAACTTATGAATAAAATATAATTTTTCAAAAATGTTATTTTACCATTTTTTTCTTATGCTCTAAACAATGTAATGACATGAAAAAATACTAAATTCACAAAGCTTTTTATTTCTGGTTCTCAGGAGGATATACAACTTGAACAGGAGTGGTGCAAAAATGTAACCTTGTGGGACTCCACAAGTCATTGATGCCTATGTTCACATAGTAACCCCCTCCCTTTTAAGTATGACATGAGAAGGCAAGACAATGACAAGATGAGATCTGAAGTCTTGGGTGATGATACAATTGTATAAAGCTTTAATTTTTCAGAAAGACTTGATTCATTAAAAATGCACTCTGTCCCATTTCGCTGACAGTCTTTAAATATTGTAACGACCACATATCAGACTGCATTTCACTGTATTGTGATCCACTACTTGGAGGCTGTTTAAAGGGGTCATATGATGCAATTCATTTTTTCCTTTCTCTTTTGGAGTGTTACAAGCTCTTGGTGCATAAAGCCAGGGTTAGTGGGAGATTGTCGCCTTGGCCTCTTTCCCATCAGCTCCTGCTTCTCAACATCTTGAGGCCTGAGTTCTCTTCTTCATCTTTTGGCAGCTTTGTAAAGGCAGTCACTCAGCAGGAGGGCTCTGATCCACTGGTGACCACAAACTGTGCGTCAAGCACACAGTTTAACTCCGACCTGGTCTGACATAAACATTTACGGCAGTGAATAAATAGTAGTAAATAGTAAATAATTTTTATGTTTTGTCTAAGAATTGTATTTTTTTTATTACATTTGCTTTAATGTTTGAAGGCTATATGAAATTTAAATTTTTTTATTTTTATTTGGTTAGACAGTAGAGAGAGGTCAGGAAATAATTAACAATCTGGATTAGAAAATATCACAAACTATATTCAAACTTGTGGTGTCCACGTGTGGGATGTGGACCGTTAAGACAAATTTTAGAAATGTGAGATATATTTGAGCCATTAAGATCATTTATAAAAGGAAATTCTATAAGGTTGTGTCTATAAATTATACTAGTGTTGCAGGAAGGAATGTTTCATTGTATAATTGTATTTCTGTCAGGACCACTATTGTCAAAGATGATTGACAATTAGCATACAGTTTGGATTGGCGGTATGGCTCTGTTCTGGGCAAGAGCTCCCTGCGCATCCATGCAGCCTAGCATGGATGAGAGCAGGGAGAGCAGCGATAACCCCCCTGGGTAAACAGAACAGAACCAACATAAATGTATTGCAGATATCGTTAAAGTTCAATAATGTTATGTACACATTTTAGAATTAGTCTGATTCAAAGGATAATCAGAAGGCTGAATCCTGACTGACAGAGGAGGAGTTGGGGATGGAGGAGAGTAATTAGCTATTGAGCAATGCGAAAACTGCTGATAATACTGAGGGACCTTATATATGAATACTTAGGTGTCGTATTCCCATAGGTTGATGGGGATCAGCTGAGAGTCAGCTGATGCGAGCTTGACTAACGTGACCTGCCAGAACTAACGCTACGCTAGATTTCTATTGCTTTCTATAAATCTCTTTCCTTCACACTGTCATAAGATCATTCCCGAAAGGTTTGGGTGTCTGATTGGCCAGGCTGGTCATGTCTGGTGCTTCGTTGAACAACATGTGGAGGAAAGCAAGTATTGTGTAGAATATTTAATTTTTCTGCTGAGAAAGCCAGAAGGTCAATATCTCATGTCTTTGAAGACGAGGTAGTGGAGTTGCTGCTTTTTTGGAATTGGTAAAGTTTTGTTAAGTTACATGAAAAACTAAACCCATTTCTGTCTTAAATTTAATTAAATTCATGTCACTATGTATTTACTCTTACGTGCTGTTTATTTGTAATAAACATGCAACTGTCTTGTGTAAATACATTTTATGCCATTTTGAAAGTTTGATAATCATGCATGGTTCTCAAGAACATTAACTGCTAACTTTGCATGTAGGAATTTGGTTCTGCATCTAGTTTGTAAAACCATTCTGGTTATCTAATCATAGTGCTTAACAAAACTAGAAATATTGGTTGGAGCTATGGAGTAAGTAAAATGCTAACACAATTCAATCATACAGCAAAATATGAATTTGGCTCACAATATTTCCCAGTCCTATCTACTTTATTGTTTATAAGAGTCACAAAAAAACCTGCTTAAATATAACCTGACTGATAGCTCAGCAGGTAGACATTTTTATTCATATCCTTACCTCACACAAACCTACATCATTTTTGTCTGAATCAGGCCTGCACATCCACAGAGTGGCTAAAGTTTGAAGAATGAATCATAAATCCTGTGAAAGAGCATAAGAAGAAAGGCGGTTGGGAGGGGGAGAGGGGAACGACACGCCAGCTAATTTGCTGACATGGGGGCGATGGGGAGGTTGGCCTCTGATAATATTGATTCTTGAAGGAGCAGCACAAGCAGTGAGAGGAACAAAAGTAACTGTGCCCCACAAATCCTGTAGCCAATTAGTCTGTATCAATAATTAATAGGCATTGTCTGTATGGGCCACAGCAGATTGAGTTTCTCTGTGCCGGCCTAGATTGTTATGACAAGTAGTGACTACATAATGATATTAGCGATTAATAATTCAGCGCAAGCAGTGTTGCTTCAGGTGACTGGGCTGGCCGTGCCTCCATTCCAGACCACACAGTGCGGGGTGGTCAGAAAAAGTGTGCATTTGTTTGTATGTGTGTGTGGCTGTGGAAAGCATGTTGATGGACGAAGCAAAACAGTGAATAGACATGGAATGAAATGTAGGACTGAAAGCAAAACGAGTCAACCCTGAAAGTAAAGCATAACTGTGATAACTGTGACCAAGGGACTGTGTGTTGTCATATTAAACAAAACATCTTACTTTTAAAGGTTGAGCAGTTATAATTTTTTAAATATTTCACTTGCTGACATAATGGATCTTTTGTCATTTATTCTGACACCTAGTGGTGTGGATGAAGCATCTTGCTAAAGTTTTATGATTTGCCATTGTAAAAATTTATTTTTCGGAGTTTTCCAAGGTTATTTATTCTGCAAGTGAATCCATCCAATAAAAGGAAGGTGAGTGGTAGTAAGCTGGTCATGTGATCTCAAAATGGCCACCCCCATATGATGACCCGCTCCATGTAACATAAATAAACTTTTATCGAATTACTGAGACTAGTGTCTTCATCTTATGTGAGCAGGGCTAATAGAGGTGAAGCTGAAATAAAATATAAATATTAGATGGAAAAATAAACAAAACTAAAGGAAAATTAAAAATGTTGCCTTGGAAACTAACTGAAATATGTTTAATTTTAAATAAAAAAATTTAACTATAAATAAACAAAAATAAAACTTAACTAAAACAAAAAAAAGATCAAAATGACTTAAAAAATAAACTTAAAATAAAACATAAAATATAAAATTGGCTATTTAAAAATAAACAAGAAAACTAAATTAGCATACAAATAATATTAAAATAGCAGTGTATGTAACATGTAGGTGTAACTTAAAACATTTTCAAAAAGTTCTATTTGAGAACTTTTATGTTTAAAATAACTTTAATGTGTAAAGAACTGCAGTAATAATATTAGTTTACATTTTGAGGCCAGTGGCTGTTGCTCTTCTGCCCATAAAGCCCACACTAATGGATTCAGTGCATCAGAGCTGTCTGCTCGGCCCACAGGGGGAGGATCTGGGACTTGGCTTGTTGAACCCACTTATGTGCTCTACTGTCAATGTGACAGATTGGTGTATGGTACGGTCGTCCCAGCGGTGCAGCTCCACATCTGGACAATTTCTGGCTGTTTTGAAATTGAAAAAAATGCTTTAAGTGCTTGATGATGTTGCCCAAGTGACAACCCTTAAATCAGTTTTGGTTTGTATGATACAATTAGGCTGGAGTAGAAGCTGGTAGCACAGATTTTAGATTAGCATTTGATTTAGAGCAACTCGCTGGAAGTCTGCTGCCATGCTGATCGAATGGTGTCGGTCCAGTGTCCCTGTGATATTGCTCTGCCTTTGAACATGCCTTTCTCTAGCACTGAATTGTTATAATTGTATGTGAAAATCAGTGGTGGAGGAATTTGAAATGGCTTGTGTTTCAACATCACTCTTGAAGAGAGATGGATGGGAAGCCCTTAAAAGATGTGGTTAATTCAAAATTCTTTTAAAAGCACACAATCCTGAAGTTTTGCTTGACAAATTGGTCTTGACTCATCACACTATTTTGCACCAAAATGAGGAATACAAAAGTCAAACAAAAAAAGAAAATTTGGTTATTTTTTTTACTTGTTTTTATATATTGATGTTTCTCCCAACCTATTAACATCTTTGCGAATGCAGTTAATAGTCACATATTCTATATCATAAAATAAAACATTAAAATCACACATGCTCAGTTTCACATTTAATGTTATCAAATTTTTGTGCATTACTTTTCACTGTGATCCCATAGAATGCTACTATTTTGCACCAAAATGAGGAATAAAAAAGTCAAACAAAAAAAGAAAATTTGGTTATTTTTTTTACTTGTTTTTATATATTGATGTTTCTCCCAACATATTAACATCTTTGCGAATGCAGTTAATAGTCACATATTCTATATCATAAAATAAAACATTAAAATCACACATGCTCAGTTTCACATTTAATGTTATCAAATTTTTGTGCATTACTTTTCACTGTGATCCCATAGAATGCTATTTATTCTCTTCATTTGCACTTCATTTGCACATTTGCAAATGAAAAATATCCATTTAACTTGTATTAATGCAATTCACTTTTTTTCCCCCCTAGCAGATTTGGTAGGTTTGCCCCTACAGTTTATTTCTTTAATAAATTAATGACTTCCTCTGATGTGCTTGTGAGGGCCTCTGATATTGTCTGATTGACGTTTAACCCTCTCCATTATTACACAGGGGGTAATCAATAAATAAATGAGTCATCAATGTGAATTAATTGCTTAGCAATGCATTATTCATCCGCAGAATTCATTTACGAAGAGAAGATCCCCAGTGCTGTTTATCGAGTTGAGGGAAGAGTGTAGCGAAGGAAATATTCTGCACTGAAGTTACGAGAAGACTTCTACTCTTTCAGGTACCCTGTACATAACTTATACCAATAGGTCAAACTCTTTGATAGTTTCTGTTAATTATTCGCTTGAAAACAACAGCTCAAAGTAGATTACTCAAAGTGTGTTTCTGTGTGTGTGTGTTTCTTACACAGAATGTATTATTGTCATAGTCAACATTAACATTAGCATCATTCATTGAGAATTCAGTGAGCACCTATAGCTGGTAGAGCCATCTGGTAACTTTATCTGTGTGATTAGGTTTGTTATTTTCCTATTGTTGAGACGCTGTCAAAGATGTGTTTGTATCATCATACAGGTTGCTTGAATATAAGAATTGCTTGAATATCATTTTGCCCTAATAGTGTCAGCTATCATGATCAACCCTCAGCTGTCATAGCCAGAAGTTTGTATACTTGCTTAAGTCGAAAAGTGCTCCACAAAAGTAAGACTTTTGCATCTTTTTCATAACATGTCACAAGTCATCTTGTCTCTGGAATGTGCTTTTAGCAAACAACACTACGTTGCCTCTGGTGGTGTTAAAAAAACAGTACCCACCTAAATGGTGCTGTCAGTGTTTCCAAACCGCAAAATCAAAGAAACAAGGTTCGGGCCTCCCCTGTTCTGGCATTCTTCATTTGCAAAATGTATTATATCGTTTTAGGCGCAGCATGTTTACTAAGACCTCACACTACTTTTCTGTGTAGCTGATACTCAGCAGCTGTTGCATAACATGATTCGAGTCATATCACCGACATGTACAATGTGCACACTTGCAACATCAGACTACAGCGCTGCTGTTGTTGATTTCGTTTGATTCATTCAGTGAGCGTATTTACTCCCTCCGAAGCAAACGGGGGAAAGAAGTGGATCAGACGTGTTGTGCTCAAGCCTGCTCTAATTGCCGTGGACCTCTCCCTCCACAGGCTTTCTTCTGTCCTGAGTAGAGAGAAAAAACACTACGTTTGTAGCTCACTGTTCAGCTTTTATCTATATTTTAAGCCACACACAAGGTGTAGAGTTGAGCTGGAGCTTGTTACAGGGGCCTGCGGCTACATAATTCATGAGCGGGAGCGGGTTGCAGCAGCAGCTAAATAAAAGATCTTTCTTTCCGTGGCAGGACAGCAGCAGATACCTGTCCATGCTGCTAGCTAGTGTCGTGGAACATGCAGGAAGATCAATACGCATTTGTGTGACACAAATCGCTCAGTCGACTGTGTGTCTTGAAAGTGATCAGTCCCCCAATGCTTGTCCCTAATGTTGATCCACTCTAAGATGCCAAAAAGACTAACGTTTCAGTCGCAGCAGGCCTACGCTACCTGATGTTCCACAATTAGAGGTGAAGGAAACGCAATTGTCTATCTACGAAGCCAATTACAGATTCGTCATATCCAGTCTTGTAGCCATTCAACGCCCAATGAGCGCGGAAGAGTCGGTGTAAAGTTGGAAGTTCCTTAATTTAAGGCAGTACTGAGCCACTGTTCCACTTTATTAGCCATTGGCGCTGAGCCCATTACAGAACACTCCAGTTTGCAGAACTCAAATTCCTTCTGCCTAGATTGCAGTGGATGGTGGATAAGGCAAGATTAAAAAATCATGTCAGGAGAAAAGACTTGATGTGCAGGCGGAGGCATAAAACCGCATACGGAAGGCGGCAGCTTCAAATTGGACAGCAGACTGTGCTGTATCGTTACAAAATGCATGAATCCACTGAAGACCCAATATCAACCCCCCCTGACTGCCTGTCTTGGTTTCTCTTTTTGGACAAAGCAGCCACGGTTCTGATGAAGGGCTTTGGAGGAGCATCTCAGGGAGCTGAGGAGCGACTGATCAGGTTCTGAATGAGAGCTGGAGTGAGGGTACGAGGCTAGAGTTGGTCAGAACAGGGGGTGCGGGTTCACATCTAAAGGCGCGTGCGATGCGGACTGAAGCGTGCGGAGCTGCACCGAACAGACTCTGGCTATGACGAGGTGGAGAAGGGGGGATGATCTTTTAAAAGCCTTCGTTCTCCACCAGTGAAATTATTACCAGTATGTGAAAACAAGGCTGGCTTCAGGCTAGCCACCCAGGAGAGTGCTCAGCCGCAGGGTGATTTCAGAAGAAAGTAACTCAGGAGAAATAATGGGGCTGGGAGTACAAGGGGAAGGTAAAGGGAATTTTTATTTGGTTCACTCATAGTCTCGCTCTACGTTTTCTCTGAAGCCTCCACCACTTGCTCACCACCTTCTCTGAGGCTTACAGTCCTCGCTTTCTTCTCCGCTCCTGTACACCCTACATCTTGGCCGTTGGTGTGGAGTAACAAAGCTTGAAAGCCTGATGGGTGTTCACAGGGCCAGATGCTCCCTCTTACATTGCTTGGCTGTTCACCCGCTATCAGACCCGCAGGGTCTTTTTTTCAGTTTGTCTAGGACTAGTGTTTACATGCAATACAAATGAGAAATGTAAAGCAGACCATTCTTTGTCATTCAGACATTGTGTGTATATATCTTTATATTAACTTTCACATTCAAATTTGTACCAGAATCTGTAAATCTAATAACATTTCTGCTGCTTTTACTGAATCTGAATAAGCATTTTGTCAAAAGGATCACTCCAGCTAAGAGACCTTAAATATTTACTGAAAATGTAGCTGACTCTCAGCAAATATAAATCTTGCATAACTTCATGAAGCAAGAGGAAATCTATCCCTTCTTCCCGTTATTTTCCGAATGAGCGCTGCATGTCTTTGACCTCACAAAGATTTTTTTTTTTAAATATGAAATTCAATAGACTTTTTTTAATTATTATTAAATGTATTATTTAAATTAAATATCTTCTCTGTACAATACAGATCACAATATGTGTGACTCCAATTCCATCAGGATTTTCGTGATGGAATTTTCCTCACATTTTATGCACTTAAATGGGCCTTGCTTAGTGTGGGAGCTTGTGAAGTGTATACCCACACACACAAACTTGTATAGCAGGACTTGCTCTGACTGTTATCAGTTTTGACATGTCAAAGGCAAGGCAGGGCGTTAGCCTGTGGCATCCGGGAAAACATGCTAATAGTCAGATGCATTAATGCACTCAGGGGCCCGTGATGATCAAAAAGGATGTGTGTTTTTCAGCAGCCCCATCTCATGGCCTAGCAAAGGTACAACTCATAAAGACAGCTCCTGCTCTGCATCCACATCCTGTACAATTTCAATAACTTTTATCTTTAGTTATAGGTTACTTGAGTACATCTTGAGTACATCTTGAGAACAAAAGAGGTGTTTTTTTTCATTACACTTTAAAGTGCTCAATTGTAATTTGGAGGTGGAATGGTTACACAATTGCTGTTTTTAATTAATAATAACAGCATATAATATGTGTAATGTTAATTTTAACATTATAATGTTGATAGATAGACAGACAGACAGACAGACAGACAGACAACTGAAACAGTTTTGACTCAACATTAGCCAATGAAAGATATGGCGAATCCATTTATCAGTACTGCCACTAAGCATTAGCTCTCGTTTTTTTTGATTCCATTAGAAGACTCTCATGAATATGCTAGTGTCAAGCTAATAAAATCCATTAATATTAAATCCACCATAATACGCACCCTCTGCTCTCGTAATGGAGTCCTGCTTTCGCTGTTAATGTAAAGGCACTGTGACCAGCAGTATTCCTAGGTTTAATTGAGACGATTCACTTCAGTACCAGGAATTTGGGCTATACCAGTATGATGTTCCAGTTAATCTCTTAAGTATTTCATAATAAAGAACTAAACATGGCTTTTTCCTGATTCTTTTGGCATATGTGTTTTTCTGTGAGGTGCTGATTTGTTGGGGAGACAGGGAGTATAAGACAGGCTGAGAACTCATTTTAAAATGAGTGGTGCATTCATAAATTTGGAAGACCTTACCTTCAGGCTGTGGAAATGCAAACGGAAGACCGAAGACAAGGTGTGCAGCGCTGAAAGGGGGCGGAGCTACATAAGGTCTACTTCCCCTTTTTTTGTGACTTTACGATGATAGGGCAGTTTAGAGTTGACAGGAAGGGAAGTGGGGGAGAGGGTGGGGGGAGACTCCTCCAGCCGGGATTCGAACTCGGGACACCCATAGCTCAACAGCGCTGCTCAGAAGGCTATCAGGGCCCTAATATAAAATAGGTCCTCGCGAACTGAAGTAGTTTTCACCCGTGGTAACAATGGTATCGTTATGCTACGGAAGGAATCAGTATTGGGCTATGCTTCAACTAAACATAGGCTACATCTGAACATGCATTTTATTATAAATGCAGACCATAAATTGCTAAAACTTAAGTGTTTTTAAAACACCTGGATAGCCTGTTTGATGGTTAGCTGAGCTCACAGAGGCGCCAAAAAGCCATGTTGGGTATAGCAAGACGAAAATAACAGAAATTCAAAGTCAGCTCCCTGAAAGTCACTGAATAATTCCCAAACTGGTCGATAGGGGTGGGCGCTATACCGATATGAAAGTGACTACCGGTATTATGTTGTTCCATGATATGGATTTTGCTATACCGTGGATACCGTTATGTATGAATGAATTCAAATTTTGCATTTATATACTTTTGTTCAATTTGGTACGCTTTGCAATTTTAACACAAATGGCGATAAAGAGTCGAGGCTGAACGTTTTTGTCCTCTGTGTGCAACGCCGTACTACACAGGCATTAGTAATCAAACACATATAGCATCGTAACAGACCAAATTAATAGAGCACAAATCGCCTACTCCAGTGGTTCCCAAATTTGGGGACGCGGCCAAGGCTGGTGTACAGTCAGCAGATTATTTAGCAAAATAAACCTCTGCAGGGTGATAAAGACTACACTACGTAATTTTCCCGCTTATCATGCGGCCACTTGTCTGATAAGTAAATAATTGAGTGCAAAATAGTAAGAGAATTGTGAAAAAATAGTTTCCTCAAAAATATTAAGCAGCACAAATGTTTACAACATTGATAATAATCAGAAATGGTTCATGAGTAGCAAATCAGCATATTAGAATGATTTTTGAAGGATCATGTGACACTTTCCACACACAAAAAAAAGTGGGGGTGGGGGGGCCTTGAAAATATTTTTCTCTACAAAAGGGGGGCCCGGCAGAAAATGTTTGGGAACCACTGGCCAACTCAAACACACAATATTTAATTTAATTCAAACAGGCCTACCTCATGTTGCACGTTTGCACTTTTTGAAAAAAACAATGGCACAATAAAAAAAGACTTTTCAGGTCTATGTCCAATCCCTCACTCTTTCTAGTTATATAAGGTTAAAATATTCTACCTGTATTTTTTTTCTCATATCGCAATATATCGATATCGCCTGGACGGTGTAAAATATCGTGATATGAATTTAAGCTCATATCGCCCACCCCTACCAATGGTCGAAGGTGATGTTTGTAATTTGCTGAGTCTAATACATGTTTAATAGGCTGATCTCCCTCAATGAGTTTGGCACGCAATGGGGAATCAAAACTGAAGCGGCGCTCTAACCTAGTGACAATTAACGCTCAATTTCAGCTCCTTGTATTGAATATGCTACAGGAGATTTGAAGAGGGTTTCCTCCTCTGTGTGATACCCCATTATGCATAGGGAATTCCACACGCCTAATCCTAGTCTTTTCAAAAGGGGGATTTTTATTAGCGCGCACAAAATTCAGGAAAGGTGTGCCAAGGGCTGTTTAAATTTTCATGGCAAACCAACAGACTTTCGCGCTCTCCGTAGCCTCAACAGGTCGTTGAGTAAATCTCCAGTGGATGTCCAAGCAAATACACTTACTAAAATGAACTGGATCCTGTCCAGTTAAATCTTTAAAGGGTCTGCATGTCAGATTTCGATTTTGAGAACTCTCTGCCACTATAGTCTAGCCATGTTTTGTCAAATCTGTGCAGTGTATCTCTGGACTTACTGTGCAGCTACATACATTTTTACAAACAATGAAGGCATTGCTGATGATTTCCTCTCCAAACATGCCCAGAGCTCGAGTAATTACAGAGAACGTCAAATCCTTTAGTCATCGCTGATTTTCATTAATAGATAGCGTGCTCATTAATCCGACTGTTGATGCACTTATTAGCGCTCATCAGTTCATTATTCATGGCCTGAGTGAATACAAAGAGAGCGAGCGTCTGTGTAGGACAACGTGGCCAGCAGCTAGAGGCGTCCTCGAGTTCTGTTCCTTCTACAAATAGCCTGCGTTTCCAGAAATACCAGCACCGTCAGAGCTGGACGGAACCCCCACGACTCGGTTCTTTATTATTGCATATTGTCCTCACATACCGACAGGTATAAGCACACACTGGCCCCACAATGCCGAGGGTAAAATTGTGGAACGCTTGTTGGTAATTCTGTTAACAAAAGGTATCCTTAGAAGGAATTAAATATTCATTCGTTCTATGAATAACAATTGGTTAGGGACGACTGGCTGTGTTTACTCTGTATGGCACATTTGGCTGCGCCTATCTGTTAGCAGAGTCGAGCGAGAGATGTGTGTGAAAGAGGAGAGCAGAGTTTAAATTGATCACCGTTCCTGTAAAACTTGCGTGTGATTGCAGCGTATAATTAGGACCGCGTTCGCAGCTTCGGCCTGATTGCTTGGCGCTGTTACAGAATGGTTTGTATAGCCTAGTCTGTATTTATTTATAAGTAGGCCTATACAATTTATTCTGACGCTCATATTACAGGGGAATATCTTATTTTGTTCAAGTAGTGTACATTTTACAAACTGTTGTACTACGGTTTTTATGGATGCAATGGAGAGAATTTCAGAAAGAAAAAAATCTCTGAAACTACTTGAAATCTTGGAAAACAGCCTCTTCAAACGGTTTAATTTGTTATAACATTTATTCGATTTCCTGGAATAAGAATGTCAAGATTCAAGTGGATTTTCGTATAATAAATGTTGGTTTGGACGGAAGTCACGTTATTTTTAATGGTAAAGATATATTTCACTTTTTTTTTTTGAGGAATATTTTAATAATGCTTATACTTGCTAACCCGAAAAGCAGCTTGCAGCCATTTGACATTTTACACACATAGATACACACATACACAACTCCAGAATTAAAAGAATCAAACACTGGCCATCATACAGTTCGATAATCTTAAAAAATAAATGTCATTTCTGATCATCAAACTCTCACTATGCCTGGCAGAAATGTATTAAATACAGAAAAATATTTATTTATTTATTTAAAGTAATTTGCTCTCTAAAAGGTTGCCGTGATACTGGCGGCAATATTCTAATTCAATCAAATGAAAACCGTAAACTTCATAGTTTATTTATTTAGTTATTAGTTAAAGTTAGATCTAAGTTAATAGGAAAACAGTGCAACGTGAATATATCTAATTGTAACATTTTAACTTTCCCTTTATTAGTTTATTTTTAAAAAATCTTAAATTTAAGGAAAATAATTTTTTATGTTAAAAATGATTGCAGTTAACAAACAAGCTGCTACTTTTAAATACTGTAAATCTAAAAGCACACATCTTGCACTGCGGAAGCAAACGTGGTTGCGTTAATTATCATATTTCTCGTGTTAAGGTGTTTGCCTTCCTCGCTCTTAATTACTACGAACTCCAGATAACTGGGCTGAGTGGAGCTGGCGGAGGTTGAAAACACTGGTTAAGCAAATTGGTATTTAAATGTATACTCGCTGGCCTTCTTGCCTTGCATTATTCATTGCCGATACAAAAAAAACGTTGCACTTCAAGCCGGGGTTCTGCAGCAGGCGGACATGAGGCCTGTCTACAGGGAAGTGCAGAAATGTAGGGCAGAGAATGTGGTCCGTGCACAGCACTCATCCGCCGACTATTTCACCCTCACTAGTGAGTCTATGAAGACTGATCAAAGATTATTTTTTTAAATGTACACTATATACTTAAGTGAAAATCTATGTTAAATGGCAACCTTAAACTTTAAATACTAACGTAAGCCTTTTTTTTCCTAATTTTTAAACTTTATTTTGCCATTATTTTAAGAACCTGTCGTATTACCTCTAGTGTCTTTGATGCATTAATTTCGTAGTATGTACTTTAGGTGCATCTTCAAAAATATCCACCGTCAGTGTATTTAATTTCATTAATTTTGTACCTCAGCTAAACGAATGTGTTTAACTGGTGTCCGGCTACAAACGGGATTTTATTTTGTAGTACCGGACCGTGCTAGGGTATCTTGTCAAGTTTAGAATAAATTATGTATGGGACATGATTAGAAGCTTATACGCATTACTTTGAACATATTTCTTTGAATTAAATGTGAGAAACTCATTTTATCTGTTTTGATTTACATATGACGTGGAATTATTTCATCAGCATGGACGTATAGATCTAATAACTGATCTCCTTTTGATTTTTGATTTTTTTTTTTTTTGACGTTTGTGTACATTTATACTTTGAACATTAGGCCTAATACTCAAACTAATACACATATTAGCATCATATTGAATATAAATGTTTTTATCATATTTTTGTATACTTTCTAGACGTTCTCGTTGTCACTTTCGATTGTTAACAATATAATGCAGTTATTTATTTACGTGTATATAGAAAATATTTCATTAGTTTATAATACCGACTTGTACTTAATCAGTTGTTTTAATTTTGGTAATTTTGTAGATATATTTATATTTCTTACTTGATATTTATTAAGAAGACTACACGTGTCCTGACAATTTTTTGAATACGCGAATGCATTTACCCAAGCGAAGGGAAGTATACACATTTTTAAAGAGATTTTGCCTTGAGATGTTTGTTTTAACATTATTGAACAAAATGAATACTGTTATAATTGAGACTTTTTCAGCACTGCTTTGTGAAATTAACTTTGAACGAGGAGCTGTCCGTGGTCCTGAAGAAATAGATCATTAACCCTGCAGCATTAAAGAAAACTGCCTAACAAATAACTAAATTAATAAATTGTTAGTAACGTAGGAAAAACGACAGTCTCTGTGTACTTAACTTTACATTTACATTTTGTATCCAAAGCGACTTACATTGCATTCAAGGCACACATTTATTATTTCTTGAATTGTTATATCCTAAGTGCACTTCGACATTATACAATAACATTTTTCATTAATTAATTAATGTATTAATTATTATAATTATTATTGTCTCTAACTGTTCCGCTGTGTGTCGGAATGAGCACGCGTTCTGTTGTAGGGAAGCATCCTGCACCGGAGAAGCAGCATATATCCTCATTAAAAAATCATGCTTCCCACGCCTTAACTCTTCAGCACTCGTAATGCAGGCGTGCGGATTTTAGCGTGTTCTCATGAAGTCTCCAATATCCATCATGGGTCAATGAGGGCATAAACACAAATCTTAACCAATGAGGAGTTTTATTAGATTACGTTTTATTATTTAGATTGCTTACAAGCAATTTAAGGGTGGATGCATTTGTCTTAGCTGCATCTCTTTGCGTTAGATTTCCCCCTTTTTGTTTAGCCTTAAACTTGTTGATTTTCCTTTATTTTTTAATTCTTATGAAACATCATATCCGTCAGATTCAGACAAGATGAAGGTTCATGGGTTTATGTTCATATAGATTAACGGGGATTGATCCGTTATAGAATATTTGATTTGCATACCATTTAGCAGAGCGAAGAACATAAGATTAAAAATCCAAAATAGTTTTTGCAAGAGTGATGATAGCCTGCGTAGTTCTCAACTCAAAAAGCCATGACATTCTTAACATTATTTTATACATTTTATTCTAACCGATCAAAATCCATCAAACATTTACAAGAGTCTCACATTTCGGCCTCTATCCCAAGGGATGAATAGAATATCCCTCTATTAAATGTGTTTAATCTATAATTGTTTTTAACTACGTTTTATATATATATATATATTCTGGATCTGCATCATGGCACATACATCATAAAAGCTTAATTTACGTATTTTACAGTAGGTTAGTGTTTATGCTGCATATTACATCTAAACATAATAAAACTATAACAGCATTCTTAGACAAGCTGGACAAGAGCCAATTTACATGAGAGTTAGATATTGTACTCTGCTTTGATTGTTTTGATGGTCTATCAGTCAATTTGTCTCAGCGCCAAATATTCAGATTTCTCAGTGTCTCTTTTGATCATATCCAGCTGCTTCAGTCATTCATTAGGCTTGATTAAGTATACAAGATTCTTAATTACGACACCCATGTTTTAATTCTTGTCGAATATGCATTATTCCAGTCTGTCCTATGGCATGCTCATGAGAGATCAAATTATACCGTTATATATTTAATCCGCTGCTACTCAAACCAAAGACAGCAAGTGTTACAAAGATTCCCTTGTTCACCTTGTCAGGACCAATTTGAGTTGCTCTCCCTGTCACCTTCATTTTCAGTTTCAGTTTCGCCATTGCTTATTTTCATAACCAGGGATCTTTAAGCACAAAATCCGCACCAATCGCCGATCAAAAACCAGCTCAAACCACACGTTAGTAAGCTTGTGCTTCTCTCAACGTGAGAACTCTGATATCTTGAACGCTGTATTGGGCTTATATATTAACGCGCTTGATAAATATTGCATTTCAACTGATTTAGAGCTTCCAGTGCCGGAGGTGTGATCTGATCGCCAAGCACGCACAACGCGGATAAAAACATGGGGATCGCGCAACGCGGATGGAAACACCGAGGGAAGTTTATTTACTCGCTGACCGTGCTCACAGTCGGGCTACAAGACAGGGGCTTAAAGACTGAGAAAGAAATGAAACGTTACTGCAGTAATTCTCAATCTTTCTGCTAACGCCCGCGACTAGGCTAATTCTTTCGCCGAGCAATGGACTGAGCCGATCGAACGCCCCTTGTTGCTGCAATGTTTGTGAGGAAAGAGGGAGCCATAGTCTTGTACCAGAGAGCTGATTCTCCAAGGCCCTCAGTCGAGCTGCACTCAAGACTCTGGCTTCATTAAAATTTTATACGCAGCGCTTGGCCAAGGTCTATTTATGAAAATGCGCTTTCCGCTCCATGGAAAACACAAGACTGTAAGGAACCATGGGGAGGAATGTAAATCTAAGAGCGGAATTATATACACTTACACATATTTTTCACTCCAGCTGCATTTTACAAAATAAAGTCACCAGTGCCACATTGAAAATATTGCCTCACATTTGACGTCTATATGTTCCGTGGCTTCCACCGTTGATGAATTATGTAGATGATTTGATGAGAGCTAGGCCTATGCAAATGTTCAATTTTGGGCACATTTGAATAGGTTACCGTATACCAGATTTGTCTCGCACTTTTCAAGAAATTAATGTTTCCAAATGCGAGAAACAATTGTGGTGTGATTTCCTTTCATTATGAATAAACGACTTATGCTGATAAAAACCCGCTGATACAATGCTGTCACAATATTATAGTAACAATCATTGTGTTATGCACTATAAATGCGTTTTTAAAATCTCAAGTTTTTTACTGCCTTCAGTCTTTAAAGACGTGGGACGGAACGAATCTGATTTGCGTAACATGTCTCTTGCCTTTTAAATTCAGCCGGATACGCAAAAAGAAACGTTGACCTTCAGTATAGTGCATTATTCAAATCAAACAATTGACGCACACTGTCGTGGGAATGGGCTTTACCACACGCATCTACACAGCAGCGCTGTTTTCTGTGATTTTTTTGGGATGAATTCTATTTTAATAAGAATCTCAAATCTTTTTGCGCTCGTGTCTTATTATATAGGCTATAGATTAATTATTTATATATAGTACTCGAAATCTTCATCTATATTTTCAGAAATGTATAGTCTATTTTTATAGCATAGCCTATAATAGGCCTAGGCTATTTTGCTTTACAAACGACAAAAAAAAATAATAATAATAATCGGGTTTTTCTTCGCCACACTTTGTTTTTAAGACTGATTCGGACAGACTTTTTAAAAACTTTTTACATTCCACACTCTAAAAAATGCTGGGTTAAATACAACCCAGCGCTGGGTAAAATATGGACAAAACCAGCGATTGGGTTGTTTTGACCCAGCGGTGGGGTTTTAAGATAATTATTGAGTTTACCGATCTCCAAGAGGGAAAGGACAAGAACTGTTGTTGTACAACATGAACCATCAGTTCAGCAATAGCCTAGGATATCTTCCTCTTAACAAACACTTGCAAAATCAATAGTATCATAACACTTCATATTTATTATTCATAAATAACGAGTTTTACGGACTCAAAACCACCTGCTGAACGCCAGAGTGAGCCCGGACTTAACAAATCTTGAAATAAGCGAACTTGTCTTCCTGTTACAGTGATGATGCCCGACTAATTGCGTAACATAGGTCTACCAGAAACATTCATGACGTTCGAAGTTGCCTCATAAACGATGTAGCCTATTTAATCGCGCTTGTAAAACTTTACGTTAAGGGTTTGTTTTAATTCGTTTAAGCTGGGCTAACATCATGGACAAACTATACCGATTATTTAAATAAACTACAGGGATGTTACTAAAATGAATCATCAGTTAATTCGTTACTATCACGATAATCGAATTCGTTAGTTTGCGGTGTAAATTATCGCGTTGCTTATATTAGGCATAATGACAGCAACAACAGGAACGATAACAAAAAAATCATGATAATCATGAAAGGTGTAGGTTACATTTTGGTTTACCTGAAATTATCTCACACATATGTATTATTATTATTTGTAGTTATTGTTATATTAAGCAAAATAAATAAAGAATAATAAAGCAAGTTCAGGGACATAACACACACTGCAGTACCTGAGGTAAGACGTGCATGGTTTATTGAAATTTCTGTCGCGTACACAGACACAGTTAAGCACACTTTCACAAATGAAACATGTGTGGTATTCAAAATAAATTAAGCTCGAATAAATAAGTAAACAACAAAATCAATAACGTATAAATATAAATAGGCCAAACAAATAAGAAATCGGAATCATATCTACAAAGTGCAATGAATGTCTGAATATGTTATGAATTGTTCCCATTTACAAACTTAGTGTAGTAATAATTATAATAATAATTATATTAATCATAATAATTTAAGTGAGGACGTACAGTAGAAGGGGCTAGTCACAAAATCATTCTTAAATAATTTGATTGTCAAAGCATCGTTGAAGTGAAATTAGTTGCAACGCACAACGCTTCGTGTTTTCTATCTATTTTTCCCAAAATGTGTCAAAAACGAAAAGTCTAGTTTTATGCCCTATTTCCAAAATGACCATGAATGTGTCAAGACGTCAGGAATCATGAGGTAGACACAGAAAAGTATATTAAGTATGTCCGTGTGTATAGGTGCGTTCGCCTGCTCGTGTTCTCTCTTATTGCAATACATTAAAATAAATAGAAAATTCAAACGATAAATGAACACTTAACGCCTTGTAAACCATGAAATGGATCACAGCAGAACCTTCATGATTTTCTTCTGGAGCATATAGAATAACACTAAAGTTTCTAGAATGGGACATCTTTTGCACAACAGCGTTTTTATCTTTCTTTCTTTTCATCCTTAAAAAAGAATTTTGATGCGTTCTTCACACAAAGAGGTGCAGTGTATTCACAGATATGTACACAGATGAATATAAAAGAGTTGTTTTGAGTTAAGAGAATAATCATTATTATTAAATTCTCGATTTGTACAATGATTTCAACGTTTAGTTGGTGTTGGTTTTCCTCTCGTCCTCCGTCTTCCAGAGCGCGTTTTTCTTGACATTTTGTCACGACAAACTTCTGGCACACTTTCTGTCTCTGGGATGTTGCCGCCCAGCTCCCATTCCAGTGTGGCAAGCGTTTCCGCCTCAGCCTCGAAGAGTTTTGTCGGCTCTGTTCACTCTTATGTCTGGTGGTTGAGTTTATTTAAATACATCATTCTGGCCTAGTGCGTAGCCGAAAACTTCATCCGTTTCTGCTTTTGCCTTTGATTACAAAACCACACGCGGACCACGTTTTTTTTCAGTTCCAGTTTCTCGGCAATGGCAGCGATTTTCTCCGACGAGGGTCTGGGCTGCACGGCAAAGTAAGCCTCCAGCGACCGCTTCTCTGGAGCAGCGATAGAAGTGCGTTTTCTCTTTTTGTCCCCGCCGTTAAAAATCTCCGGCTTGGCCATTTTCTCTCTCTGAGCCCGTTCTGCCTCCTCCAACCACGCTTCCAGGATAGGCTTAAGAGCCACCATGTTATTGTGGGACAAAGTGAGAGACTCGAACCGACAGATAGTACTCTGGCTCAGGCAGCCGACCCCGGGGATTTTAAGATTGGCTAACGCCGAGCCCACGTCGGCCTGCGTGACCCCGAGTTTGATCCGCCTCTGCTTGAAGCGCTCGGCGAAAGACTCCAGCTCACGCGGATCAGGCTCGGAGTCTCCACCGCCGCCCAGAGAGGTGTGCGAGCCCAGGCTGTGGTGGTGCATGTTCATACTTTGCGGGTGGTGGTGGTGGTGGTGGTGATGCTGCATGTGGTTGATTGCTGACATGTGTGAATGCGGGTGGGAAGCGGTGGAGCAAACGTCGGAGCCCGGCATGCCTCCGAGAGAGATGCCGGGGGTGAGGTGGTCGAGCAGGTCGCCCTCCAGGCCCTGCGTCGGCTGGTGGTGGGGATGATGGTGGTGAGAAGTCAGCACAGACGGGTGATGAAGGTGCCCAGAAGAGGACGTGGGCGTGCAGGTCATGCTCGTCATGGTGTGGTAGGTGGCATCTGGCTTGAACGGGTGACTCTTTTGAGCCAGGTGCGAGCTGTCAATGTCTGTGATACAGTAGGAATTTACGCAGGCACCTAAAATATAACGCTGTCTCCTTTAGCCCCGCCTAGATAGGTACAGGTCCCGCCCAACTACTATTACAGTACCCTTAAATGTTATTGGTACGTTTGGGATGCGAACACGCCTCTGGAGTTTCTGGTCTCGTCCCCCATCGTGAGCGCTTGGGCAGAGAAGGCGTGGCTTTAGCTCTGAGACTCTCACGGTGCGTTTTGATTGGTGCTGTGATTTTGACAGGTTGCGCTAGATTGGTTGTATTGAACACTGCGATCTTTATGTGCACATGCTCTTAGTTTAAATGTCTGTCACCATATCTATAGTGTTAGGATCCTGGTAAATAATAGTTTAAAGTTCTATGTATTTGTCTTAATTAAGATAATTTTTTGTTGTGTTTTTTTCTTCATGTGGCCAGCCTTAACAATTTGTTACATGAATTAATTATTGTTCATTTACTTTGTGGTATGCACCACAATATGGATTCTCAAATAGAGCATAAACAGGCTGGGATGATAAGAGCCCATGTACAATTAAATATTGATAAAAAAAAAAAACACAGGTCAAACAGATGAAAGTAGTCAATCAAATACCTCAGTCTGACAAATGAAATGCTGGAACCACCATCCATTTGCATGAATGAATGAATGAATGAATTAAAGAAAAACTGTGGTAAAAAAAACAACAACAACTAAATGCTTCCAGTAGATAAAAAGTCTTGGTTCAGTGAATAGATCACATTACCCTTCACGCAGTGAAGCTGCTAACTTGGGAACTTCATTATTGGAACTTGACTATTTGATCAGCACCTCTTCAAAGTGGGTTGTGTGTTGCGCAGGTTTTGTTGGTAGTGCATGCAAGCTGCTCTGCTTTGGCTTGTATAGAACCCACATATCTATCACTCTAATTGGTGCTGAAACCCCAGACACGGACAATAAAGGCCCACAATGGAAGAAGGAGTCTCTGCGAGTGTGACTCAGAAACCTGAGATGCAGACACAGATAGCAACATCGTCCCCTCGTGCCTTGCTCTCCGGCAAGGCCTTGGCACCCGCTCATCAAATATGCATCAATGCTGCCATCTCTCCCCCAGCAACCACTGTCACTGGGGACTCCAAATGCTGAGGGACGGACAGAGAGGCACAGCAAAAGTGACAGAACAGAGAGAGGCAGTCTGGAAAAGAGAAGAGGGCTCAAAGAGTGAGCATATACATGTAGATAGAGAGACAGACATGCAGCCGAGATGATACAAGCCATACTTGTTGAATCTATTGAGTCGTTCCCTCTTTTCCTGTCGTTCCTTCTTTCTCTGTCAGACTGCCGACACTGAGTCGCAGTCATTTTGACAAATGAAATGCTGGTGCCACTATCCATTTGCTTGAATGAATGAATGAATTAAAGAAAAAGTGTGGTTAAAAAAACAACCAAATGCTTGCAGTAGATAAAAAGTCTTGGTTCTGTGAATAGATCACATTACCCTTCACACAGTGAAGCTGCTAACTTGGGAACCTCATTATTGGAACTTGACTATTTGATCAGCACCTCTTCAAAGTGGGTTGTGTGTTGCGCAGGTTTTGTTGGTAGTGCATGCAAGCTGCTCTGCTTTGGCTTGTATAGAACCCACATATCTATCACTCTAATTGGTGCTGAAACCCCAGACACGGACAATAAAGGCCCACAATGGAAGAAGGAGTCTCTGCGAGTGTGACTCAGAAACCTGAGATGCAGACACAGATAGCAACATCGTCCCCTCGTGCCTTGCTCTCCGGCAAGGCCTTGGCACCCGCTCATCAAATATGCATCAATGCTGCCATCTCTCCCCCAGCAACCACTGTCACTGGGGACTCCAAATGCTGAGGGACGGACAGAGAGGCACAGCAAAAGTGACAGAACAGAGAGAGAGGCAGTCTGGAAAAGAGAAGAGGGCTCAAAGCGTGAGCTTATACATGTAGATAGAGAGACAGACATGCAGCCGAGATGATACAAGCCATACTTGTTGAATCTATTGAGTCGTTCCCTCTTTTCCTGTCATTCCTTCTTTCTCTGTCAGACTGCCGACACTGAGTCGCAGTCATTTTCCTGATGAGTTTTCTGCAAACAAGCCTGGGGAAGTGCTTGATTATTGCTAATGGAACATTTTCCTCAATGAATATTAATGCTGAAATGGGGAAATGGTGGTATTGGCTGTTAGGATTCCTACTCCAGAAAATAAGTTGAGGTGTTGAGACTGTTTGTTATTTTCTGTCATATACTGTATAGTTCACAGAAAAATAGAAAAGCACAGATCTGGGGTGCATTTCCCATGCAATGACGAAACCCACAAATAAAACATTGTGTTATGCCTTGTTGGAGATATTAACTAGGTAGTTACGAAATCCGTTGTTTGAATCACACTGGTTCAAATATAGACAACTGTATAATGGTTTATTATGTGACACGGGTGGTGGAATAATAACTTGTGCTAACTGATTGGGTCGAAATCAAATTGTTATCCGATTATTGCTGTAAACAAGTTACTTTTGTTCTCTGTTGTTCTTATTTATTCACAGATGTATATATGAATCTATTGAAATCTGTCATACTAACAAGAAACTATGCTTCTACCACAAGTCTAGTACTGTAGTTCCAAATACACAACTTTGCAATGCTGTTTGCGAATGTTCATTAGAATTATTATGGCTTTAGGAAACACTCAATTGTTGAACTATATTGCTAGCAATGCAACTTGTGACTACACTTTGGGCACCTTTGTTGGACTTTTGTCTACAAAGGAATTATTTCCTCATCCTTAGCTCAGTGTTTCTTCTGCAGAACACAATACTTTTTTCTTTTTTTCCCATACAATGAAAATCAGTCAAAACAACATGCTTTGTCTTTCACTGAATAATTTTTCAAAATATCTTCTTTTGTGAATTAAAAAAATGGAATGATGTGAGAAAAAAATGGCACAGTTGCATTTTTAAGTTCAATTTAATTTTTAACTTTGAAATAGTTCAAAAAAATAATTCTGCTGCCCTTGCCTAACCCTGTTTTTTTTGTTTTTTTTACTGTACACTGACCATTTGAATACAGCCAAACTTTTTATTTCTGCATATGCAATAGGAGTGTGGGTGTGGTGCTTTCCTGATGAGTTTTCTGCAAACAAGCCTGGGGAAGTGCTTGATTATTGCTAATGGAACATTTTCCTCAATGAATATTAATGCTGAAATGGGGAATTGGTGGTATTGGCTGTTAGGATTCCTACTCCAGATGATAAGTTGAGGTGTTGAGACTGTTTGTTATTTTCTGTCATATATAGTTCATTGAAAATTAGAAAAGCAAAGATCTGTGGATACAATGACAAAACCCACAACACAACTTCAATTGTATTATGCATTGTTGGAGATAATAACTAGCTAGCTACAAAATCTGTAGCTTGAACCACATTGGTTCAAAATATAGACAATTGACAACAATATAATGGTTAATAATGTCACGTAGGTGGTGGAATTATAACTTCTGCTAACTAATTGGTTTCGAAATCAAATTGTTATCAGATTATTGCTGTAAATAAGTTATTTTTGTTCTCCGTTGTTCTGATTTATGATATATATATATATATATGCATGTACTGCATGTTATTTTGCTCAAGGGCATGATCTATTAAAATTGATGTCATACTAAAAAGAAACTACGCTTCTTCTACAAATCAAGTAATGTAGTTCCAACTACACAACCTTGCAATTCTGTTTGTGAAAGTTAATAGAAATTAAGGTTCCAGGAAAGACTAAATCATTAAACTATGTATAAACCGTGTATAAGCCAAAAACGAACATTCTAGCATTATATAGCATTCCCCCCCCCCCCCC
>NW_015666483.1:1265179-1294070 GCF_001515625.1 Sinocyclocheilus rhinocerous
TACAATTAAAGTAAAATCAAGTCAAATGTCAAAACAACACTTTTTTGTGAGCTTCTTGTGTTTACACTTTGAAATAAAATACAAAATTTCTGCTGCCCTCTTCGATTTTTACTGTACACTGACCATTTAAATACAGCCAGACTTTGTGTTTGTGCATATGCAATGGGATGCAGTGTGGATGTGGTGCTAGAGCTCTGAAGAGAGAGTGAAAGCAAGACATCACCACAAGTAAATATTTCTGGTACGTTAAGCAAATGGACAACTGCTCAGTGTGCACATGAGCGCATGTACCTCGCTTTATTCTCTCTCCTTACTTTCTTTTTTCCATTCTTGCCCCCTCAAGCCTCCCCCATTTCGTCATTGGTGAATTATTGATAGCGTGTAAAATGTAACATTGTAGATATGTGACCATTCACCAAATCAGCGGGTTCACACTGTGGGGCCGCCGAAGGGAAGGGGTGTCTAAGCACGCACTTTAATGTAATTGCCTTTAGGGTTCCTGGTAAATATTTTATTGTCTGCCAGCACAAATTAAAGGTACAAAGTTACCGAAACGGGGTGATTCCTCACTCCGAAGCTCTGCAGAAGATGTCTTTCTGCTTGTCATTTGACTTGAAGTTTTTGGGTACCTGGGTGATAGGTCAACTTCAGTCTTATACTTACAAGATGGTGCGAGATGCTCACCTGGGAAATAACAGAAAACAGAAGCAAGCACGTGCCTCGGAGAGCTGCGCGCAGTGGTTGTAAGGGTTTGCTGTTTTGGTTCCGTTCACTGAGGCTGAAAGAGCTCTTGATTTAAGTGATTTTGGTGGAATGAAAAAAAGGAGGGGCAGGTGGGGAGACTCGTATGTTGCCAGTCAGAGAGGAAAGTAAGCAGAAAGATGGGACCGAATGTGAACAGGAAAACATCATTACCTGATGGGGCAGTGGCCAAAAAGACATTAAAAATGAATGGCAGCCGACACAGATGGTAAGCTGACCTGGATGGGATGTGAAGCGTCGGTGGGAAGATTTGTATTGTTCTGTTCCACACTTCAAGAACAAATTCTCAGGTCCAGGCATGTTTCTCCACAGGGACTTCGCTGTTCTAAATCAAATAAAACTGTTTACTCTTTAGCACTGATCTTTGCTTTCCCTTCCGATTCTGCAAAGATACAATCACTGGATCTTGCTAACCTATTCTGGGCCTTGTCAAATTGTTTGGTGTAGTTGCTTTTCATGCCTCATTTCTAACTCCTTTCCCTGATTTCTTTCTTGGATTCCCTCCTGTGTGCACATACTATGATCCGCATCCTTTTTTGGCACCCCATCATTCTCTTCGCACCATTCCGCTGTTACCTGCCATTCGCCGCCCAAATGGGATGGGCCGCACTGGATCAATAGATTAGCTGAGTGGTTATGAATTATGCAGAAGAGCCCTACAGCAGTTGAACATAAAGAGCTTGTGCTCTTGAATTGGCGTGTAAAAGCTAAGTACAGGCCTGTTTACTTGTTCCCCGGCATGCTGGGTGCTGCACTTCAAGACCCCCTCCTTAGCCAAGACCCCTGGGACCTTAGTCAGGTAAAAACGATGTGATGGCATTGATTGTGATGATTTGAACTCAATTGGGGGAAAAAATTAAAGTAGTTATAGGTTGATTTGCTTGAGCATGTATGTGTTATAATAACTGCAGTCTTGTTGAAAGGCAGCACAGAGAGTTTGCTCTCAAAAAAATTAAAGTAGTTATAGGTTGATTTGCTTGAGCATGTATGTGTTACAATAACTGCAGTCTTGTTGAAAGGCAGCACAGAGAGTTTGCTCTCCGCGTCTTGTCACTCTCTTCTGAATCAAACCTCAGAGGAAATGGCTACAACAATAGCATTAGTCTAATATTCCACCGCGCATGTAATTTTACATTTGCATACAATCAAACTTGGCGTCCCTCATGTTTTTTTGGGGTTCTACAACAGTAAAACAAAGGAGGGAAAAAATAAACAAGCAAAATGCTGTAAATATGATAGTGAAAGCATATTCATGATATGTAAATCTCAATGTAGTTTTAGCCCACAGTGTTTTAGAGCAGTACAAAGAAAGACTTTCTGCATACGAGCAACTGTTTTCCAGAGGACACACGTGTGACACAATGAGACAGATGTGTTGTGTGACTTTTACATAACCGTCAGCCGCTCGTTCAGATGCCAAATAAGAAGCTATGAAAAGAGGAAGAGGGCCAAAAGCTGAAACATTTGTCTTGGATCTCCTTTCTTCTTTATTTATTGAAATATTAATGTCTTTGCTTCAGGCCAAGTGTGTTTATGCATGCCGCTCGGAGCGTTGACCGAAATGCCGACTGATGCTCCCTCATTGATTTTTTTTTCATTGTGGGTGTATTTGTCTAAGTAGAGGCCGCCAGTCACCCTACCACCCTCCCCGTTCTCCTGCTCCCTCTGCTTTAGCATGCGTTCCTCTTAAGTCCTGGCCCCATTCCTCTGCTTCATCTGCCCTTATTAGACTCTTCAAATGGTGCTGCTTTAACTCGGTGTGTCAGACACTTCAAAGGATGGCTGTGTAGATTGTTGGTTTGTTTGCAGTTGACTGTAGTGGAGTTTGTGTAAGGGATGTTGCAGACATGTTGGAATCTTTATGATGTGAGTAATGAGTCGAAAATAAGGAAATAAATAGTGGAAGAATGGGAAAGGCTGGAAGAGTACTTTCAAAAGCTCTGGTGGATATGAGATAACGTGCACCTATGTTTATCTGTGCATGTCTTGTAGTTTTCTCCCATTAGAGAAAGTCACTTTAGAAGTTTAGGGACTTTTTCCATCATCTCAGATGTTTTGGGGCAAGCCTGAAAATTCAGGAAAAGTGTGTATCCACTTCTTTAAAAAGGAAGTTGTTCCATCAAATACAATATTTGCTCAAAGATTGTACGCCAGCCAGTTCAGAAACGCTATTAATCTACATGTCATAGTAATTAATATATTAAGAATGACCAACATTATTGTCACTGGTCCTGGATAATGAATATATATTGCTATCGTCAAACCAGAGATATAGAATTTCTCAATTTAATAAGGTTAAATAGAAGCACTAATTTTAACATGGAGTTTAGTTTCAGATATAACATACTTTGAAGGACTTGAGTTCTGTTTTGTGATTATAATATTATGCGTGTATGTGTTTGTTATGTATGTTTTGTTGTTGTAAATAAAGTTGTTGATGCAAGAAAAAAAAGTATTTATTGTATCATATTGTATCATATGATGGGAACTGAAGTCTTTGTAACCCTGACCCCTCTTGTAATTGGCCTTGTGGTTCGAACCATGGTGTCTAGATGTATTCTAGCAGACACTTACATTTACACTTCTCTCTAATGATATGAGCAGTTGATGCCTAATTGTCCTCAACACCATGAGGAACATTGAAGAGCAGATTTCGAAGGCCTCTGGGGAACAGGGGGTGGGTTTGCATCGAGTAGGAGCGTTCGGGACCCCAGCTGGTGCAGGACGGGGTGCCATTGTGCTCCCCACCCTCCTCCCTGCAATGCTAACAGGATTAGGCGACGGAGAGCACCCTCTCCTCAAAACCCCAGGCTGCTTCTCGCATGTCCTGTCTGATCTGGGGTTTTAAGGATCCCCTTGTCATGCTTTCAAAAGCCAGAAACCCGTCCCAGAGGGAGACTTTGAGACTCCATCTGAAGTACAAGTTAACAGCACATATGAATATGACTTTTGGATGTTACAGTTTTTCAGCATGGTCCAATCTTTGATCATGACTTGTAACCATGTTGAAAAAGAAAGCTTAAACCAGCCTTGGATGCTTTGCTGGTCTAAACTCGTTTAAGATGGTCTTCCAACCTGGCCAACCTATGCTGATACAATAAGTTTAAAGCTACCTGACAGGCAAGCCTGACCAGAATGGAACATTTTGATAATATGAAAAAAAAGAAAAGAAATTCAGTATAACAAATTGTAACTACAATGTGCTTATGTGAGATTTTAATTTGGTTATGATCCTTTAGATCATGAGAACATTCATTCTGGTGATTTTGACTGGTAGTATATGTACGAAAGAGGCCTATCAAGCGATAAACTCACTTTTGTGATAAGATAGGCAATTATTATTATTATTATTATTATTAAAAGAAAAACAATTTAGGGAAAAATCGTTTACTAAATGCATTGAATCTGTTTACAAATAGAGAATTGTCTTTTTTTTTTAAACAACAAGAAACTGACATTGTGACAAACCATAATTTTGGAGTAATTAATGGACTCTTTACAATGATAAAGAGCTGCATTTCTAAACCTGTGACTAACAAGTATGTCAAGCAATTCAACAATGTTATAGAAAAGAATCTGAAAGCCATATTGGGTCAGTTTTACCCTGTTTATGCATTCTAAGGTTAAGATGTCATTTTCAGCACAAAATAAAACTTCTCCAAAGCTCCAATGTTGGTGCACACATGTCTTGAGCAAAGGCACAGACAAAAATGGATGCACACAAGTGTCCTGACCTTCTTTTCCCAGATCCTCCCCTGTGGACTTGAGCCTGACTTCACAATGAATCCCAAGCAGTGTGGCATTCATGTCACCACCGTGCAAAGACTCTCCATATCACTTTCTCACACCAGATACCACACACACGCTCTAGAGGTTCCTCCAGCTATCACTCTTTAACCTCAACCCATACCCAACAAATGCTGTGGTTGGCAGCATTTACCTTAGTCTGTATGTCTTTATTTATTTTTTTAACCTGTTACTGATATTTATTGATAGCGATCAGGTCTGTTGATCTGTTGTAAATGCAGCGGTAGTCCTGATGGAGGCACAGCGCTCATACCTGCCAGTGCAGCGGGACAGCGCTCTCATTACCACAACAATGAAATAATTATGAATGCCGCTGCGAGACTTCATCAGAGGAATATCTATTGTATTATTTATTCAGTCCCCTGGTTCAGGGAGAACACATATAAACTTCCAGCCATGCTCTTCCCCATGCACACACTCTCCTGTCTGCCTTTCAAAGCGGTGGCTTGCTCCTGCCACTGTTTTCAACTTCATTTCTCCAGGCCCTGGGATGCTTTGCTTGGACATTGCCTCTGATATGTAGCCATGACTGACCCTAACTGTCTCAAAGGACTATTGCAGTCTGCGCAGTGCCAGTTGGAGGACGTTCATTCATCAGTAAGCGGTCAATACTCTGATGGGTTCATAGCTACAAGCGATTACTCAACGCGGAACATGCTGCCTTCAGATGGAAGGCCAAACCAGAGGCCCAGTCCAGCCGTGGAGACCGATGCTTGGAGAATCATCTCTATTGAAGACTGCAGCAAGACCAGCCACGCGAACAGAAAACAGGTGAGTGCTGTCTTCTAGCTTGCCGGAAGGGCTTAGTGGAAAGGTTTGAATGACGTCTCTCATCTTGCATGTAGTGAACTTTTTACCGTGGTCAACAAAAGCGTGTGGGGTACATTCGTGGCCGTGTGTTTTTTGTTGCTGTGTCCGTCCTGAGCGATGAGGTTGTATGGGCGATGGTTGTGAGTTTGCAACACAGCATCATAAATAATGCAGTGCCTGCTTGGCAACACCATGGCTGGTGCTTGGCAACCTCTGAAGCTCCGTGGCGTTGGGAGACGGGGGAAAGTGGGTGCAGTGGGCGGAGTCCTGCAGGTGCTCGGCTTCTCTTTCTCATCTTTCTCATCCGTTCATCTGATCCTGGCTTGGGAGAGCGCTAGTGTACCGAGCAGATGCACCTCCTGCTCACTCAGCTGCAACAGAGGCGGCCTTTGTTACTTTGCACTTGTAATACATCACATATGAAGGGCCGGCCGACACGCTCCTTTCAGCCCACATGAAAGTTACTTATCTTGTTATGGCTTTTAATCATACGATAATGACGCACATATGATTCAAACCCTCTTTATAAACCATCCAAAGCATTATGGGAATTTGTAATGTCTTGTGCAGTGCATATTTCAAAGTTTCATAGGCTTGGTAAAATATTCAAATCATATGAGATATAATGAGAAAAACATATATAGTCTTTATGTGCTGTATAGGGATATTTTTTAGGTCATTTTGGACACTGAATATGTATATACCAAGCAAATATTGCCTTTGCATTACAGACCAAACAAGTAAAGTGTTTTTAATTTAGGGGGGAGAAAAGAAAGAAAAAAGTTCAATTGTGATTGTGAAAAAAAACAAAAACAATAATACAAATATTTTGGCTGATGTGATAATTATGTTTTGAAGCCGATAAGTGATATATTGGCTACTATTAGATATCATTTTTAAACTTACCTTGAAAGTCCATATCATAATGCGCTTCTAATGAAACCAAAAGTCTTGCAGAAGTCTGCTTTTAATTTTAAAAATGATCTTTCCTTCTCCAAAATGATGTAACATATTTAGACCTACTATGACCCTCTGACATAAATAAATAAATAATAAATAAACATTATGATATAATAATATAACAGAATACAGACAAACCAAATACATTTGTGCCATATATTGAAAAGAAAAGAAAATCACTTTCGATCAAATATATCTGCTTAATATTTGAACCAATTCTTATAAAATTAAAAATTCATATTTATTGGCCAATACTTATATAACGACCAATATATTGTTGTGCTTCCCTTTTTTCCTCTCAAAAGCATGTTTCATGATTAGCATGAGATGAAGTAAATGAAGATTATCTTTACATTTTTAGTTTCTTTGTTCTCCTAAAGATAAACAACTCGTATAGCCTTCAACTCAAGCTTACATTTATGTTTGCATATTGATCAATGCAGTGATGTGTGACATACTTCCCTTTTCATGGTTCCCAGAGAATCCTGATATCAGTTAGTGTAAACACCTGTGGCTTGTAGTGGTGTGTTTTCAGCAAGTGTGGTTTAGCAGTTTATCGGGATTGGAAATGTGGGGTCTCCTAAACCCTCAGCCTTGGGCCGGGCCTTCGCACTATGGTCCGTTTTCAGGAAGCATCGGCCCGTCGGGCCAAGGTGTGCAGCTAAAAGATTAATAACTTACCACCTTCCCTGATTTGTTCATGTAAATTATTAACCATCACCTCATTATCAATTATTTAAATATCAGACTTTGTTCTTTTTTCCCATGCTCTCATTCACAGAAAGAATCGCAGTCGCTTTTACTTTTTTGCTTTCTGTTTTCAGTCAGTGGCTCATGAGAAGTGGGGGTAACTTGTCTATAGTTCTGTTCCCTCGTTTCTGTCTCCTAAAACACGATTAATACTTCATGGTGAGACAGCGGATATGGTAGCGGGGTAAGTAATGCTCCTGGGGCAGAAATGCGCCCCTGTTCAACGTTTTGATGAATTCCAGCACAATACTCACTGAAAGTGGTGATGAAAGCATATATTAGGGAGAACATCACTTATAACTTTGTAATCAACTCTTCAGAATGCAAGTCTTCAGAAGGAAGGTGAATGACCTGGACTAAAAGCTTAAAAAAGTGCCATATTATTGTGATTTATTTAGTCTTTGTAAGAAACACTACAAATGAATGTTTAATGTTACAAATTAGTAAATTATTTAATAATTAATTAATTAATAATAATGTTTAAATAATTTTAGAATAATTACACAGTAATAATAGTAATAATGTATTACAAATATTTTTTTAAATAATAATTAGTGCTGTCAAACAAAAACTTTTAAAAGTTTTTGTTTACATAATATATGTATGCGTACTGTGTATATTTATTATGTATATATAAATACACACACATACAGTGTATTTACATGTATATATTTATATTCATATAATATATATTATATATAAATATATTTAAAACATAACTTATTTTTCTTAAATATATACATGCATGTGTGTGTATTTATATATACATACAATATACACAGTACACACACATATATTATGGATTAAAATTAGAGAACAACCTCAAATTTCACACACATATATTATGTAAACAAAAACTTTTATTTTGGATTAATCATTTGACAGCACTAATAATAATACATTATTATTATTATTATTATTATTATTAGAATTCATTAAATTTTTCATTTTAAAATAATAATAATTTAAACTGCATAACTGAATATGGTGAAATACTAAAGAGTAATTGCACTCTCCAGATGTCAATGATTAATATGACTGTTAATATAACTTTTATGAAAGAATAAGTAATATATGTAAGTAATATGTATGCATTAGTATATACATTCCCTCTAGCCTCATGTAAAATTCCCCCAGAGCTTGATGGGAAACATGAATATCTCAGTTAAATCTTACTTCAGCATGTTTAAACACTGTCTAACATTCTGACCGTTATGTTTCAACATTTGTCTATGTAAATCTATTTGGCTGAAAAATCCAAAATAGGTGTTGTTCCTTCCATCAAAGGTCAGAGGTCAGGCATGCGTGCCACCCTACCTACTTTTCTTGCTATTCCCAGTAAATTTCACCCGAAGCAAACACCACTGTTGGCCATCCCCGTCAAAATCAACAGCAGTGTGAGTTTATGTGCGCGGTTAACTGATGTCGTACCGCTTCTCTCAGCGCTACCGCCAATTTGATGTGTTTATGATGTCAAGAAGAAGCTTCATGTATTTTGCATGACATTTGCTGTTTCCTGTGATGGTGCCTCGGTGAAGACAGACACACAGAGGTATAACAAACCACCACTTTTGCTCTCATTCCCTTCCACCCCATTAGTGCCTGTTGAACTGAACATGGGCTTTATTTTTGGTTTTGCTGTACTGTACACAACTTAAAACTAGTTTACATGTACATTTACTTTTATTAATTTAGCAGACGTTTTTTTCAATGGTTTATATGTATGTACAGTGGGTACGGAAAGTATTCAGACCCCCTTAAATTTTTCACTCGCCGGGGTCGGCTACTGTTTCAGCACAGCTCTCACTGCTGTCACCGTGCTCGCACCCTGAGCGGCCCCCATCACGCGCCCACCGGCCCAACCACAGTCACACACACACACACACACACACACACACATCTTTCTCTGTCTTTCCCTTCCACCCCATTAGTGCCTGTTGAACTGAACATGGGCTTTATTTTTGGTTTTGCTGTACTGTACACAACTTAAAAATATAGGACTCATTTGACATTGTCCCTGTGAAACACAGAAGCTTTTATCATCATGTCATTATAATGTCAAAGCTGTTCTTTTCTTAGTTTATTAAAAAATTATATATTAGGGTGGGATTTGAACCCAGGTTCCCCAGCATGCTAAACAACAAATGCATTGCTAACCTAATGCATCATTCGATTAAACTATTTTTTTATTTATAAAAAACAATACTTTTGTTACTATAAATAAATAAATAAATAATAGAAACAACAAATAGTAACTATGTAAATAAAACAAGTAAATAAAACGACAATCATCATTATTATTGTCATAATATTTACTATTATTTTTATTCTTGTTGTTACTTTTAACAACAAGATTTGTTACAATTTGTTACAATTACTTTTAACAAGATTTGTTACAATTTTTGTAATTCTTACTACTATTGTTTTTTATGCTACGTTTTTACTCACATCTACAGTATATTATTGATAATATTTACCAATATTTTTTAGATACCAATATTGTCAACTGTTAATAGCAGTGATATTAAAATAATTGGTTTATTTCACTGAAATAATGGTTTCATTGTGCTAAGATCTATATGGCATGTTATAGGATTGAATGTTATTTTATATGGAAAGATATGGAAAAGAAGATACGTATAAGATATGAAATGTTATGACTTAGCACATAATTACAGAGTATGATGCAAAACCTTTGAGCTTCGCTGCAAGTGTACAATAGTACAATAGAATTCGCTTGAAATGAAATCACAAAACAAAACTAATCAACTATAATGACCTGGATTTATGAGGAGTTCAGAATCTAAAGATAAAACGATGAGCTAAAAAGCAAACTTCTGAAGGGAGAACGTTAGCTTCTGTGAGATATGTTCTCATTAAGGCCCTGTGCCTTTGATCGTCTCCTCAGACAGAAGACGGAAGGTTCAAAACAGAGGTGATGCATGTTGACATATTCATTTTCAACTGAGCAAACAAAAAGGAGAATTTCTATTACTGCTGAACGGAGGAGCAACAACAATTTGGCCGTGTTAAACCAGACATGTACGCTCACCTACCGTAAGGCATCAACTGCGATTTAAAATGCAGCTCCTTCGGTATCATAACAGAGAACCTGAGTGACGGATGTTGATGCTGCTGGGAGAGGATGGAGGCTGTATCTTACTATGGTGTTCCCAAGCAAAGGGGCCGATCCACCTGTCGAACCTGTTCCCCAGACGACTCCTCTCTCCAGCAACTCACACCCCTTCATGACTCTGTTTACTGAACTTTCCACCGGTGAAATATTTATTAGAGCAGGAAGCCAGGTTGAACTCAGGAACAAGAGAGAGATGTGGGATGGAGGGGCACATTACAAGATGAGGTGCAGAGTTTCTTTTTAGATTTCTGTCTTTCTTTGAGACAGCGGTAGTTATAAAGACACGCTTAGTTTGGTGGGAAGTGGCGGGTGGTGCTTAGCTCGAAGAAATGCCATATAAAACTCAACCCACGTACAAAAGTCATAACTTCTCTCTGTGATGCATTCACTGCTACTTTATGTCTGTCTGAGGTCATGGGGTCGTGGAGAGCACCATGTGCTGTTATTCAAGATGGAGGAGCAAGACGGGGGTCATAGGTCAGAGGGCAGGAACAATATCGCAGCTCTTATCGCAGCTCGCAACTCATGAATGTCTACACTTAGGTGACAAAGAGCGAAATCTGTTTTTCTGTGCATTATTCTGCTGAAAAACAGCATCCTTCAGTTCCTCGCAGTGTTTGCGTTTGGACAAAAGAATAGGAAGTAAGCCAAGCTGGCTCCTCATGAATCTTTAACCGGGAGTTTGTTTTGTCTTATGAATGTAATTAATGCATAATTAATATTTAAAGATTGCCTCATTTATCAAATTTAACCACTTTACCCACTCACCACAACAGAGTTGACTCATAAAACTCAGAGAGTAAACAGCAGAGAGACATTTTGGAGTCGGCAAAGACAAGGAAAGCAAAGACTAATGAGGTTGGTGCTTCATTAGTGGCAGGTTGCAGCGGTTTCTTGTATTGAATGCGGATTCCCCTGGACCGTCAGGAAACGGATCCGTAGACCAGGGTTCTGTTCAGCTCTGAGTCTGGCACATGAGAAGCCAGAGACGGGTCTCCAGCGACCCTCTTTTTCTGCCCCCCTATGACAATACTGTGAGGAGTGACACATTTATTGTCCCCTTTCGTGTGTGGCCGTCACACAAAGACAATTTTTTTGCTGTTATTAAAGCTGTAACATTTTTTTAAGGACTATGTAGACCTAATACTATACTACCGTATATTACAGCAATGATTGTAGCATGCAGTTTCTGCACCACTAATAGTACCAAACTGATGTGTGTATATAGGCAGGTAGTCCCACCCCAAACCTAATGCTAATGGATGAGCCATTATTGGTGCCACATTGGTGTACTTTTGGGAGAAACTGGCATGAATGGCTTGCTTTTAGTTATTTATGTGCAATCAAGAGAAAAATTAATTGAAATGAAAAGAAAAAATACACACAGCAGATTTAACCATTTAAATGGACAAAAACATAAAAATAACTCAGATAATTGGCTTTAAATAATTTTATTTAAAAATGTCCTTAAAATATTGCTTTTATTATCAATGTTATTTATTTATTTATTTTTACATTTTGTATGTCCCACGATAATAATGTGTGAAAGTTGTGCTGTTACTTTTAGATAGAAATGATGAGAGTTGATGAGTTGATTAGATTTTATATAACACTTGATGAGTAACTTATCAATATTTGCAGGGACCCCTTGTCAAGCTTGTCTATAATATAAAATATTTATTTATTATAATTTAGGTATGGTGACTCATACTTGGAATTAGTGCTCTGCATTTAACCCATCCAAAGTGCACACACACACAGCAGTGAACACACACACACACACACACACCGTGAACACACACCCGGAGCAGTGGGCAGCCATTTTTGCTGCGGTGCCCGGGGAGCAGTTGGGGGTTCGGTGCCTTGCTCAAGGGCACCTCAGTCGTGGTATTGAAGGTGGGAGAGAGCGCTGTACATTCGCTCCCCCCACCTACAATCCCTGCCGGTACGAGACTCGAACCCCCAACCTTTGGGTTACGAGTCCGACTCTCTAACCATTAGGCCACAACTTCCCCCATATTTATTATTTCTGTCTAAATTCATTTATTTTATTTTATTTTCCTACCTCTTTCACTTTTCCTCCCCATAGACTAAAATGTCTGTATCACCCAGCATACAAAAACTGTGCTAGGGTTAAAATGTCTAAGAAAGTATATAATAATAATAATATTAATAATAATAATAATAATAATAATAATAATAATGGTCGTGGTGGAGAAATTATAACAACAACTGTGGAATTATGGGTTTTATATAGACACTGATTTTGTATTTTTAAAAAAAATAGTTTGGAAATTGACTTTCAAAAATAAAACTTCCCTAAAATATGCCCTAGAATAAAAGTGTGTGCCAGCCAGTCCCAGTCTGTATTTGCACACACACAATGCTATTAATGCCACTGTGAGTATTTTTCAGTTATTTAATTATTTATTGCACAATTAATGAAGAACATAAAGATTGATAACACTTCGTTTAGGAAATGTACATACAGCTTCCTTGTATATATCTGTACAGCTCCACAGTGACTCATGTGATGGTCTTGCCTCAGTCCTCTTTATCTGGTCACTTGAGACAATCGTAAGGGTTCTTCCATCAGGCTGGCTAAAGTGGGGATTAAGTAGGGCATTTCTCCCTGTCAATATATAATCATTGAGCTCAGCTGGGATGACATGGATCCGTTTCCTCTTTGAGTGAGTGATTGTGCTAGTCTATCAAAGGCTGTGATGCGCCAAACCACTGATTTATGCCCCCACTTCTGTCACTGTTGTTGTTCTTTTCTCTGCGTGTTGATGCCGAGGGAGTTGCAGTGGAACAGAGGCATGCTGTCTAGTTTAATAATCAGTGACAATAAACTGCAATTGAATAAGCTCACTGAATTCCCAAGCTGGGATGGTGGGGGGTGACACATCGGGGTGCTTGGATATGACCCAGTTTACATGTATCTGAATGAACATGACAGAAAACATCATAAATGTCTGATTTTAAAGCAGACACACTGATTGCGCTTACAAAACTTGATGTTAACAAGTACAAGTATAGTTCTAAACCTGAATTACTTTATTTTGAAAGACCTGTTTCAGTGGGATCCAAAATGTTGTTTTGGACCCCACTGACTTTCTACCGGTTTGGAATGACACGAGGATGAGTAAATGACTAAAATGAGCATGCTAAATAAATAACTTTTCAAAGGGAGGAGAAAAAACACTTCCGTTTGTTGTTGATAGTTGTCGACAGTTTTTGTATTTGAACCTAGAAATCTTAAACAAGCAAATGCAACCGAAAGAGAGTGAGTGAGAAAAAGAAATATGCTCATGAACCAACTAGTTTCCTTTGAACTAATGGAGACAGCGGCTAATGGGTTAATTTTATTCCACTAGGCAGCACACTCTGTCTTGTTGCTAACAATTAGCCGGGAATGGAGTTGTTAATTTTTAATGATGAGCAAGGTAAAGAGAGAAAACAGAGGAAAAACCTTCTGCACTTAACAGAGCTACCGCCAGTGGCACTTGCTGTGTGCTTTATGTACACAAAATATTACAACTGTTATCTATCTATCTATCTATCTATCTATCTATCTGTCTGTCTGTCTGTCTGTCTGTCTGTGAGTGAATGTAAAAACTGTCATTTTCATGATGATAAACTCATAAGCTTAAATATGAAATATAATTTCCACCTCTGAGTAAAAAAAAAGTTAAGTGTGACTATTTAGTGTAATTAAAGTTTTTTATTCATGTAATTGTAAGTTTGTTTTTCACAATCTAATTTTATATCTCACAAGGTATATATAACAACGGCTAAGTTCCTTTACGATAGAAGTAATCATTCATGTTCAGTCATTCATGGTGATAGCGCTCTGATCTTTAAGCAAGTTGTTTCATTTACTGAATAATTAGTTACACTTATGGATAATCCGAGGCTAAACTTGGATAAGCTCTCTTGGATTTGACAGGGAAGTTCTGACAGTGGACTGAGGATCAACACAGTTCCCTTTACGAACTAACAGGGGAGACACATGAACCTGAAAATGACTGAGATTCCAACCACTTAACCAAAGGTTATTCCAGGGAGGAGCGTCTGTTAAATAAGTCTACCTCTGTGTTATCTTTAGTAGTATGTCCTTTCCCACACAACTAGTCAAGTATGTGCACATGCATCGAGCAGTACTATTCAGCTTAAGCAGTAAACAAACAGTGACTTTATTGTTTTGTCTAAATAATTAATGCCACTAACTCCAAGACATTATCTTGGCAAGCTCCAATATCTGTTGAAGAAGATGCTGACAACTTATTGAACCATCTGTAGCTCAAACAATACAACAGACATTTAACAAAAATGTGTATAACGGTGTGAATTCACTCACTTTCTCCTACACACACACATACACACACACACAGGTTAGGCCCGTGTCGATCAGAGGCTATTGAAGTGTTTACAGACAGACAGGGCAGATGAATAAGTGATGCCGTTGATGTATAATAAATGGCACTGCTTCGTTACACATTCTCACAATCAGGAGGGCATTCCAGAGGGCAGTCGGGGATAGACGCCGTGAGCTCCAGCATGCTAACATCATCAACACGCGCCTAACAAGCGCTCTGCTTAAATGTGGGCAGCTGGGCCGAGAAACCTTGTTGTTGTGTAACCACACTGGGCTTTGGAGTACTGATAGTATTATGTCTGAAGGAGATGACCGTGTAAATATACTGTTGATACAACAAATATGCTGCTAAGGTGAAGGTGCAGGGAAGGTGAAGAATAGGGTTACACTTTATTTATACAGAATGTGTACTTACAGCAGGGCCGTTCTTAGCTGATGCGGGGCCCGGTGCGAGGCAGGGAGCAGGGCCCCCCTCGGTCCGTTCGAGATCGCGTTCCCGGGGGGAGGGTCCCCCTCGGTCCATTCGCCGCGGGGCACCAGTTGCACCCCCCCTAAGGACGGACCTGACTTACAGTGTACTTTCCCAAGAAGGTACTGGGTAGTAGGGTAAGGTAACTACATGGGTTAAGGTTAGGTTCAGGGTTAGTACCTAGTTATTACCCAGTTATTGTAATTGTGATAATAAGTTCAAAGCATGTACACATAGAACAGGATTGTAAAATAAAGTTTTATTATGGCTATTGAGCACATTATATCAGGCACTTCATACCATACAGAAAAAAAAAAATTTAATAAGTATTTTTGTCTAATTTTCTAGTTAAAATATATCTAAAAAATCATTGAAACAAGATGCATGTACTTGGGAAGCAACACTGCATAAGATATCAACACTTGTTTTCCGGGGATTTATCTTTTTTCCCACTTGTTTTAAGTATAAACAATTTAAATCCAAGTGAACAAATCTTCCAGTACTGGAAGACAAAATACACTTATATTCAAAAAACTGTACAGTCTATGAAAACAAGCTTTTATATATTATGCAGTGTTGATCCTCAAGAAAAAATTTTGTTGCAAGGAGTTTTAGATATTTTAACTGGAAAATGAATGATACAACACTACACTGAATAGGATAGAGTGTAATTGTTGTTATAGGATTTGTTGTATATTAATACTATTAATAATTTTATGTATTTTGTTTCCTTATTTTCTATATATGTGTGTGTGTGTGTGTGTGTGTGTGTGTGTACCTGTTTTTCGTGTGTGTGTGTCTGTGTGTGTGTTTATTTATCTTGCTATAATTCATGAAATGTTTCTCTCTCTTTGTCAGTTAGTTATTAATGTCCTCTCTTCAGGGCGTTTGTGTTGTGGAATGCTTTTCTCTAAGAGCTGGTCATTCTGTTGCTCTTGTGTCTTTAATCTGTTCACCTCCTGCTCTCATCCTTTCCTAATCCTCTTCGCTGGAAGTAAAGAGGAAATTGATATTCTCTTCCCATCTGTCAGTAGTTTGAAACTTCTCTAAAGCCTGGGCACCGACCCAGAGTCTAAGAACCAAAACAAGGTGGCAAAACTTCAAGAAATTGCCAACAATAAATGTGCATCACACCGGCTCAACGACTGTGTGTGTCTGTGTTTGCTGAGGAAAATGAATTGAACTTCAAAGTATGGATTTGCATGGCGATGGAAATGTAATTTGAAGCAAACATTTGTGTTGCAGGTCAAATAAATGTTAAATTTGGTCATTTCTTTCTTTCTTAGGAGAACTAGAACCGGGGTGTGTTAGCGTGCATCTGAATGACGTAGGCTGTGTTATCTGGGGTGAGGTTCATCTAAAGCTTCTTTAAAAAATGTCATTGGAGCTGAAATTGTAAGAAGGTGAGATGATCAAAGAAGCCGCCCAAAGGGTCTGACTGTAACTATCTCTATTAGTTTTATTGGCTTGCCCCTCTAGTAACCACCTCCTCCACTCCCCCCAGGCCTGCCATATGATGAGCGTCCAGGGGGCCTCTACCCCCAGGGCCGTCCCTATAAGGTCACATGGGGCCCTGTCAGCTGGGAAGCCTGCCACCGGTTGCCTGGCCAAAGTGGTGAAGCACCGACCATGTCGGGATGGTTTCTCTCCCCATCTAATTAGATGCTTAGCCTTGTCATTAAACTACTGTTGAGCTGACACAGAACAAAGTGTGTTGTGTGTCGCTGTGTTTTGGGTCTCCTCTGAAAGGAACCTGTGTGAGAGGGGCGCAAAGGGTCCGCTGTGAAACTAGGAGTTTTTTTGCAAGTCTCGTTTCAACTTTGACCTCTGGCTCGCACTTCTCAGCAGTGAGAACGGAGATACAATAAGACTCATGGGCCAGCTACAAAACTGCCACTGCAGGAGTCCATGTGGAGCTGTTGCTCTGCCTCAGAGTTGCATTCACAGGGCTAAAGACCTCAGCCGTCTTTTATAGAGCCATTTCAATCTGTCTAATTTGCTCTGTATAATTGCTTGGTCCAAGGCAAACTGAATGGTTCTTCTTGATATTATCAGTATGTTTAATTAATACATTTCTTTATGTTTGGGTAGATGCATACAAAATCGCTAACCCTAATGATTCTTAAATGTAATATTTATGTCTGCAAGTGTAGAGTCATATAGATACTTGCAAAGTCTCTGTTCTCTTGACAATTTGCAAGACAGCCACCACAGGTGAACAGCTTTAATATTCAAACATATGTTCAGTTGAACAGTTTAGGTTTTTATGGAGACATTTGAATTATGATTTAAGCTGAACTAGTGAGCACAACATTGATTTTATGGATTTAGCAGTAAGTATCATGTATATGTCAGAAGAAAATGGATGGAATGAAAATAAATGAATACATTTAATACATTTAATGGAATGGAATTGATTAAAATATGTAGTTGATATTAAATTACACGTATGATAAAATGTATTACATGTATGATAAAATGAGTATGCATTCAATGAATTAAATATTAAGAACCAGTGATAAAAATTCTTAAACACTGAAAGAAAAACAATTGTCCTGGCTGAAAATTACCAGTACATTTTCTGTTTATGGACATTTCCTTTAACCCTAAACCACAAAACAATGCAATGCATAGTTCAAAATACAGATTATAAAACCTGTGAAAAATCAATACAGAAATTGCTTTTATATTAACACAGTATATTTGGCCATATTTTATACAAACATATACAGAGAGAAGATTTTGAAAAACGTATCTAAAGTTATGCGTGCATAATACACTTTGTTTTAAAAGATATCCATACATTGACGTTGATACTTTACTTATGTACAGTATGTGTGCTAGAACTACATTTTACACACTTAACTGTACTACATATGTACAAATATTTACAAATTACAGGTCACATTGATGTAGGAGGAACTTTATACTGCATTCCCTATATAGGGTGCATTAGATAAACTTTTAGCCATAGTACTAACCATTTAAATTTACTTACAAAATGAAATAGATCGGTGTAAATAAATGTGTGGGGGGGGGGGTTGATTTTTGAACTTTTTCTCTAATCTCTGTGTTGTATGACATAGACTGACGTTTCTCTTTCATTTACGTCATACATTGTATTCAATAACTCCCAAAGTTTAATGAGGCTCAGAGCTCCTTTAGTCTTTCTTGATGCACTAACCCTTGAGTTGATCCACAATATTTTCCTTTTCTATTCAAATTTCTTATTTAACTTGCCTCAGGCAGCTGGTTTCAAAAACAAAAAGAGCTCCACAATTAGAGAGAATGGCAAATTGACAAAAAGATATACATTTAGCTGAAATCTGTCTGTAAACGTTGCGTGTGTTGGACGAGCAGCTGTTGCAGATGCATGAGCACTTTGAAGCCTGACAGTAAATGAAGTGAGTCATCTCCCTTTTCCTGCTGTTCTCTGGCTCTTTCTTTCTCTGTCACTCTTTGTGTGGGCAAACGGACAGTGTGCAAAGTTACACCCTCTGTCTTGCCGCGCGTGGCTTGTAGCATTGTCTTGGTTTTTCTTTTGTGAGGTATAGGCAAATCAATGACTGAAGCGTTGGTGGGCAATTTGAACTGCACTTTTCAAGGACTTGCCCTCTGTCTGCTGGCTTGTAAAGTCAGTCACACGCATTGTTTCACTATTGTTGAGCCCTTAGGGTGAGTTAGCTGTCGGTCAACAGAAACGATACTTTGGAGGACAAGACCATATGATTCATGTGTCTCTTAAAGATGCTAATTTTCTAAGGAACATCCTTTCATTGTCTTTCAAATGTCAGAGAATTAAAAAAATACATAAACATTTGGTACTGGTTTGCAATTCTCCTTGTAGAATTACAGTACAGTAGAATTAAAGGTTTTAAATAATCACTTTTTCTTAAATGACCTTTTTACCGAAGGCTGCATTTATTTGATCGAAAATACAGTAAAAATAGTTCTACTGTGAAATAATGGCATTTTTATAGCATTTTTCATTCTTCAGTGTCACGTGATCCTTCAGAAATCATTATAATATGCTTAATACATTCAAAAATCTTTGTAATTCCAAACTTTTGACCTATAATGTATGTTTAGTATATGTATATAATATAATATGGTATGTATTAATTCATATAGATTAACAAATGATGAAAAAAGAATGTTCTAATATTATATCATAATTTACATAATGCATTAACAATTAACGATGATCAACTAACTGAAAATGCTTTATTTTCTAATGAAACTTAAATCATAGTTATTCATTTCATCATTTCTTAGTATTTGGATTATCTCCTTTGTTGTGTATTTGATTAGTGACCTAGAAATCTAAATCAGAAATTTTTTTTTTTCATTTTATGTCAGAATTCTGTCAAAAAAAATTCAAAATGCTGAAATTGTGTTTTTTCCTCTTCATACATGAATATCACAGATTGTTTCAGCCCCATTCCCAAAGGCCCCGTGCTGTTCCCAGATTGGTTTAAATGCATCAAATTGTTAGCAAAGTGCTAATGCTTGGCTGATTTGCCACAAATGTGGTGCCCTGCGGTCCATATCCGAAAGTGATTATTCATGTGTTTTCGAGATTCAGTCAGTCTTTGATAGTAAGAAAGACTGGCACTGGTCCTAAACTGTGGTTAGTGATAAAGCATGCTGATTAATGGCGGTATTTTATTCAAATCCACTCATGCAGGTTTATTGAAGCTTGTGCCAATAAGTACTTGTGCATCTAGATTATTTGTGACCGCTATCGACTGGCCACGTGTAATTTGTCCACTTTGATTCCAGTTTGTGGCTCAGAGATGCTTAGCAGGTGCTTAGTCCTGACATAAGAAAAACATCTAGAAACCTTCCCCCAAGTGCCGCAGCATTCCCCGTCGTCGCTGGGACAAGGAGAGACATCTCCAGAGCTTTGTCGCCACGTGCTCTCAGTAAGAAATCCGTCAAGGAACAGCTTCCATGGGAGTTGCGCCTTTGCCGGATCAATAAATCTGTGGAGCACTTCCCAAGATGGATGACACAGTCCCCTCTTGTTAGCGATACTCCGTCATCCAGCCGTGATCCGGAATTACCTGAATCACAGAGCAAGATCCTTAGGGACCCTGATCAGACTCCATCACATAGCAGTCGTTTAAGGCCTCTAATGAACGTTAGTGTTGACAATGATAGATCTAAACAACTCTGATTTAAGCAATATACTGTATGATTTGCACATGGGGGGCTGGAAATATTGAGGGCATATTTGGAACAGTGCATGTTAATGGGTCTTAAATTAATTCATGATTAAAAGCCATAATCACGTCATAGATGAAACCTCACACATTCATTTAGCTGCGAAATACAGTGGCCCTAAAAATGGTTGGACACTGAAAATGTCTGAATGCCACTGCATTACAGTAGATATAAAATATATTTTGTCTTCAGTTTAACAGTCTATTGGTATTTAAACCTTAACAAATTTGTTTTTGTGAAATATTTTGCTTGAAATGTGCTTTTTCTATGGTACTTTAACATGAATGCCACTTGGTTGATATATTTATATAAGTATGGATAAGGTTTCCAAATAATTTAATTTAATCATTTAATTTAATTTAATTTTATTTTATTTTTTATTATATTTTATTTTTTTTATTTATTGCTTGCTGCACAAGTCCTGGAGGATTTTGACGATGAGGACATCGGAATCGGTCTACTCGATGAGAAGACAGACAAAGCTGTTGCCAAGAAATTAGGTACGTATATTCAAGAAACACTCAAATATTACCATAACTGTAATGTGATGTGATCTACTCAATGTAAATATTAATTTAGGGATTAAGTGGAATATTTGTACATTTTTTAACAAAAAATTATCTTTTACACTGCAAAAAAAAAAAAAAGTGTACATTTTTGTTTATACAAAACCTTAACCTAAAAAAAAGTTACTAAATAATAACAAAAATATTTTATTTATATAAAAAATAAGAAACAACATTTTAAAAATCAAATAAAAAATTTTTGATTTCTAGTAAAGCTGAAAGAAAATGTATATAGATTTGTGCAGGTATATATCATGTTTGTTCAAAGCATCATGCTGTGCATTGCATGAAAATGAGCATGAATTTTGTTGTTTTAGTTTTATTTGTATATTTTATTTATATAAAAAATAAGATACAAAATATTCCAAATAAAATAAAAATGAATGATTTCTAGTATAGCTGAAAGAAAGCGTATGTAGATTTGTGCAGGTATACATATAAATATCACGTTTGTTCAAAGCATCATGCTTTGCATTGCATGAACAAGACTTTGCATTCATAGTGTGGCTCCATATTTTTAACAAATGCCTAATAATAGATGAGTGACAGATTTTAAATGGGAGTTGTAATCTCATTGTTGTGCAATTTGTAAACTGAATCATTATATGTTCTACTGGTAATTATACAATGATATAATATTTTGTATATGTAACATATAGTTTTTACATTACAAAACATTTATCATTTAATTAATTTAAAACAAATTTACCGTCAATACAGACGCTGCATATCTATAATCTTTGGCTGCATCCATTGCATCCGACACGTTTTCTCACTGACACGCCCCCAACTCAGAAACTCGGGGCTTAAAGAAAATTTAGAGTTTCCCACTCGTAACAACGACTTTGTGGTGGCGTTCATGTGCGTTCAACTCGTAAATACGATCTATCCGACATGACTTGAACACACCATTAGACCAAACACATCAACAGATAGATTGCATCCCGCAGGATTCGTATAAGCAGCAACTGAGACTTAAAATTAGCCAATAATTACCCCTCTACACTTTCATATTGAAATAGTATTTTGCCCTAAGTCCTTGCACTGCTTTTTATACAGGCGAAAAGGGAATGAATGGATTATCCATATGATACACATTCAGCGGAGTGGTTTCACTATTATTAACACTAAAAATCATTTTCTGCCTCACCAAAGAAGTTGCAAAAGCTGCTGATCCCTCCAGTCTGGAGAGATGTAAATGTAATTCATGTCAGAGAGAGTTTTTTTTTCTGAACTTGAGAGAGAGGCAGAAAACAGCAGCGAAAGGGCTCCATTAATGGGAGCCAGGCTAAGGGCCTTAAATATTGCATACACAGCAGAGTGAATCATTTCCACCTCTCTCTCACTGCACTAAGCCCCACGAGTAACAGCCTCACAGGTCCAGAGGTCTCAGGTGTTGTTAGAAGGCCAAACATGATCTCTATAATACTTATTTTTTTCAGTGCACTAGATATTTTTCTTTTTGATTTACACTAAAATGCTCTGTGAAGCTGTATGTTGTTTTTGTCAAAGAATCAGTTCATTCCTTAAAGGGGTCATCGGATGCAAAATTCACTTTACAAGTTGTTTGAACATAAACGTGTGTTGGAAGTGTGTGTACACATCCATCCTATAATGATAAAAATCCACCCAGTGGTTTTTTTAAAATCCCTATTTTAAAATCCCCTTTCTCAAATCAGGCTGTTCTGAGATTCCTGTCACAATGACGTAGTTCTGTACAGGCCCCTCCCACGATAGTTGATTGACACGCCCTGAGTGAGCTGTCATCAGTCCGCCATTGTGTCGACTCCGGTGCAGGGGAAAAGACCCGCCCTGAGTGAGCTGTGAGCTGTCCGCCATTGTGTCGACTCCGGTGCAGGGGAAGACAAGAATGTCTCCGATTAAGCGATTGAGGTGTTTTGTTGTTGGATGTAATAATGAATATAGCAGTCGTCATTTACTCCCGACACCTCAGCCGCTGAAGACGCTAAATGCGTCTATGTTCAGGCGAATCATTCGTGATCCAGCTTCATCTACAGAAGAAGTGAGTATAAGTTATTTTTTTCATGAATCTTTGCAAATCGCCTTTGTGCTAGTTAGCCAGTTTGGCGGCTGAAGTTTACAGTCTGCTCGTCACCCCACGGAAGAGAGGGGCGGGGTCAGCAGAGCTCATTAGCATTTAAAGCGACATGGACTAAAAAACAGCTTGCTGAAAACAGAGCTGATTTTGACAGGGTAAAAAGGGTGTTTTTTACACTACCACTGAGAAATTTTAACCAAAGTATGTTATAGACTTTTCATTAAGACCCTAAAGAATCATATCAACTTGTGGAAAATGGGCATCCGATGACCCCTTTAAAGGTGATTTTTTTTTGGGGGGTCAATGTTAGAAGCATTAATCTATCACAGGGCGGGGCTATCAGTCATTATTTATTGTTTCTTTTACTATTTATTTTATTGTTAAACATGAGTGAAATTAAGGCAAGAAACCCCAGGTGAGTAGGGTGAAAAAATTCACTAAATTTATCATATCACCATATATGATAATATCACCATACTTACCCAAAATATTGATTATAATCAAAATTGCAGACACTGCAAACAAGTTTTCTGAAATATTATGTTAAACATGCAAACAAGGAATTATCTAATTAAATATGCACTAGTTTGCATGCATTTCTAGAACAGAAATTTGAACACTGGATGAAGCCAGGTTCAAAATTCTTGTTTAATTTTGTTGACATTTGTTTTAACAGAGGGGATTTTGGTTTTCTCTTTTTATCATTCCATAAATCAGAAAATACAGCCAGGGGAAAAAAGAATAAGAATAAGACGTTAAGAATAAAATATTGTATCAAATCAGGCAAATAATATATGAAAAAACCCTCACAATATATGGAAATAAAACTGTAAAATTTGTGCATTTAAGTGCTACTGAAGTGGAGTTTTTTTGGCTCAGTGCAAGAGAAAAAAAATTATTCTGAGAAAACGGCATTTGCATGGTAATTGAAATCTACAGATGCAAATAGATAAAGTGCGATAAAATAAATACTTAAAAGTGTACTTTGGGTGTTTTCTTTCCACTAGTCTGAAACAACATGTTATGAAATGCCAACCACCCAAAATGTCAAAACTGAGCCATGCATGAAGAAACAATGTTTTTGCCTATAGTGTTTTTGCCTTAAAACAGAATTCTTGCTAATGACAACTTGACATTGTGTTGTATTAGACTGTCATTCATCTGGTTACTGATACATCACACCCACTTTAGACAAAAAAAAACAACAATTTGAATTTGATGACTATATTTTAATATGAAGTGTTAAGTGAATTATATGGCCAGACATTAGAGACCACAATAATTTTCAAACAAGTAAGTTTTTTTTCTCCCACCAATACACCAAAACAGACTGTTGACGCCGATAATGGACAGTTTGGGTGGAGGTAGAACGGTTGCTGGCAAAGAGAAGGACAGGCATGAATAAAAGGTGAGTCAGATAACCACACAAAGCTGACAGACAGCAGCTCAACATATGTTTTATTGGCCCCAAACTGATCTTCACTCCTCACTAGTGTGTATAGCGTTCATTGAAGTCATCAGCCTCCCGTGTGTTGTGTGCTTAACCCCGTTTTGTTCCCTTTGTACACACACTTAGTAGGGCTCTCCATCAATCCCTCATTATTAAGCCACTAGTGTGGTTACCCAGCCATCAGTTGATCAATAAATGAACCGTGTCGACGGGTGGCTCCCAATCTCATCGTTTCAATGGAAGAAAAAAGTTCAAACTGATTTCCGCAGAAAGTGCTTTGGGGTTTTTAAACACAGATGTTTTCTATGCAAGAAAATTAGCTTTGGAAAAAACGATATGCTTTGATTTCATAGGTTAGCTCGAATAATGCTTTATAAAACAGACCATGTGTTTCCAGTCCTATATGACTATACCTCCCAAAATAAAAAACTAAATTTGATTAAAACCCCCCATTCATAAATGTGTTCAGTGTAGTTAGTTTTGAGTTGCACCTTCCAGAGATGATTTGCTTTGAACTGAAAATTCAAGCATCAGATATGCTACACCTCAACAAAGTATGACAAAGCAAATTATAACCCCAAAACCGTTAGTGGCCAACATATTTGCATGAGGACTCCTATTGAACTGTCAGGGTGTTCTGGGGAATCACTGGTTTGTGGTTGCAGTTCCTCTTTTTGTTCCTCTGCAGGGTTAATCTCAATTTTTTATCAACTTGGGTTACTGGCATTGTCCCAAATAAGTTGACATGACCATATTAACCAGCAGCTCTCACGCTGTTGTTGCGCTTATAGGGATTGACTGGCTTCAGGGCCTAAACATGCCACCCTGAGCTCAGTCTATATTCCACACCTGCTGTGGTGGAAATGACAATGAAAATGTGGCATGTTATTTTCTTTTCCTTCATAAACTGAATAAAAACAGACAAAAGCAAAAACACAATGCACATTTTTTATTCATCATTTTGTAGATGTAGAGTTTAAAAAATAGTTATTATTACTTATTTTGCAATGTGGAAACAAGCTATTTTCTCTGATTGCATTAGAATTCTGATTCATTAGCCCTTATAGGTAAATAACTAGAAGAATAAGAGAGTGCAGTAAACTGTAAACCAGTGAAATAATACCAGTTTGCAATATCAAACAGCATAACGGACTGATTTTGTACAGCTATCTGGAAGCGGATGACACCGGAAGCCTTGCACATTCAAGTTACAAATGGTTGCTCCCGCTCTTACATTAAAAATAAGGTTGAAAATAATGTGGGTTAATACTAAACTTTGCACTGAACCTTTAAGAAGAAGGAATATTTCAGGTTCAATAGAAGAAGTTAAGCTCAGCTGACAGCACTTATGGCATAATGCTACTGAATTTGGACTTCAAATCTGGGTTACAATGAGACAATGAAAATACGTAAAGGTTAAAATACAGTTTCATTAGTATAGCCAAAAGATGTATACAATATAACATTGCTTCAGTGTGAAAAATCACCTATTAACCTTCTCTTTGCAAATTTGTTGCGATGAAAATCATAAAAACAGCAGCTCAAATAGGCTAATACATAAGTTGCAACAGAACAATTAATGCAAGTGCTTTTATAAAATTGTAAGTTTCTAATTTCAGCATTTAAACCCACCAAAAACTGGCCCTGTTTACAGTACCTCGATTGTAAGTGCTTCATTGCAACACCATGATGATTTATTTTTTTGTGAAGAAAACAAGGCATGAGGCAAATCAACAATTATTCCACAAATGCAATTGCTCGCTTATCAGTTTGAGCCCGATTGAGAAGCAGAGGATATTATTGAAGAGGATCGTGCAGAACCTGTGCAAGCACGGCTTTTAATGGTAGGCTTATGTTTTTTGTTTGTTGTTGTCTCATACTTTTAGATATGCTGTTATTTGTAAATGCTACTGCTTATGTTAGCTTTTAATACACAGTTTTATCCTGATTAAAGCTTTAATACAGTACAGCAACCCATGTTTAATGCTTCTCATAGCTATGTGAAAATAAGCCAGAGGGTGGGGTTTATCTGGGTTTGTGATGTCACTAGTAACTTGTTGTAGTCCCTACCAGCCGTTTTTGTGGCCATTAAACTGCCAGAATTTGAAAAGATTTTAAAAGATATCTCCGTTTGCATTGAACTTTCAGCTTCGTAACTGTGCAGATATTGTTTATGCTCAAACAGCAACATTACACTTTAACTAACCTTAAAAAAGTGAAATCGCAATCAACCACCCCTTTAACTTCTATTGAACCCGAACTAGATTTTTCAAAGTTAGTGTTACTACGAGTGTGGCACAACAGGCCACAGTTCGAGCCCCATCTAGATATCCGAGCACTATGTACGGAAATTCATGCGTGTGTTTGTGTGGCAGCATGTCAAGCTCACGCAGCGATTCATTTTTGATGATACTCAGTGAGTCAACTCACTCTAGTGTCATGTGACAAGCTACATTGGCCTCTATTTTCAATTCACCAGCATCGGCATGACAAATTCACTACAGCACATGTTGATCCGCTCCTTCCCAATCAGGCCTTTCAATATCATAGTACCGAGCCGCAGAGAATAATGACATCGCAGGAGATCATTAGGCCTGGGTTGACGGACAGGCCATGTGATTTTCTACATCCAAAGTCCACAAGGCAGTGACCCCGGCACCCAACCTTGATCTTGGGGCTTCGCCCCCTTACTTTTGAGACTGCCGAACAAGTGGCTCCTGGTGTTGTGGAAGAGTGAGACTTAAATATTTAATCTTTCCCTTTTTTTGTCCTCCCTCTGCCCTCCGCTCATATAATCCTGCGGTTCCAATGCCCTGCAGCTGTGAGTGACAGAAAGGCACATGGTGCCCTATGAAAAATGTATCTTCAGAAGCTGACACTGTATGGGAATTTTACTACAGGGACGAGGCTTGATCTTGCGATGAAATAAATATGTTTCCTCAGCTTTGTGGCGTAGCAGGCTTTGCGGGATGCCGGCACAGGTGTCGAGTCGAACTTATGTAACATCAGATACTCGCTGTGCTAGAACAAAGAGGCACTCCATCTCCATCTGCGTCTGCAGTCATATTTAAGACAAACTGTTGTTTTGAAGCATTCGATCAGAGGCTGGGAAGCTTTCAAACTCAATTCAGTGCTTCGGGATGCGCCGATGCTGCTGTTTAGAGCCGACAGGGCTGTGAGGTCTATCATGAAAGAGAGAATATCTTGATAAAGGTTTTCCAAAAGAATACTTTTTTCTTGTCATTTCTGGTCAACAGCTCTATTTAATGCTCCTGGTCTGCTGAGATTGACTTTATCGTTTAAGTTTGGAAATACCAGGGACCACAATGAATGAAGTGTTAAAATAATAATAGTAATTTCCTAATTAACCTCTTCTTTTTCCTTTCAAATTCTTGTAATATGCTCCTCTGACCTTTTCAAAAGTTACAGTGTTATACATTTAAGTACTGAGTAATATTAATTAATTACATGTACTTACTATATAGTTAGGGTTAGGATTTGGCTTAGGGTTACTTGCATGTAATTATGCATAATTTATTGTTATTATAATAGTAAGTAGCCTACATGTAACGTGTAACAAGGACACCTTAAAATAAAGTGTTTACATACATTCTAATGTTGTAGAGAAATATAACAAAATAAATAATAGATAATAAGAAGTGAACTTCTACAGTGTGTACACCATCCAGAGAAATATAAGACTGATTTCTGGACAGACAGTAACACGTGCAACAAAATAAACTCAGGCGAGCACCTGTTTGTGTGCTGTGAGCTGCAGAGGTCTGTGAGTGTCTCAGAGGTGCTCTAAAGAGAAGGGTGGAGGAAGATGGAGAATGAAGGAGTGCTCTAATGGATTTGCGCTAATGGTGCCGGAGCAATTAGAGCAGGAAAGACTCTGGACTTCCAGCCCTTGTGAACCCTCCCTGATTCTGTGCCATGCAGCTAGAGTGAATTACAGTGCATGCTCACATTTACATTTGCCTATTTTAAACATACAAAGATTTTTTAAACATAGCCTATTAGTTTTATTATCTTGCACACATGTGAAGAGAAGTGTGGTAGTGCCTAATTGAATGTAGATCTTTTAATAAAGCACAAACTGTTCAAATGCATAGAAATTCATATGACACAAATTTTGTAGGTCTACCTAACAATTATGGCATGGCAAGGCAAAGCGGTAGTGTGACGCATTATGTGTTTGTTTATATGCGTGTGTGTGTTTGTGTATGTGGGGGGGGGGTCTTCATTAAGCAGCTTGGCATAATGTTGACAATCTGTAATGGGATGCAGAGTATCTCAGTGGGACTGCTTGAGTGATCTTAATGAAGAGAACATCAGGTGCTAATTAGCCCACATTAAATGTCACTAATATAAAAATGGCTGTTTGCCAAGTGCTTCTTTTGACAAACAAGAGGCAACTTTCTGCTGTTGGGCCAGAATTCACTGAATTTTGGTCAACTGCTGCCACCTGGAGACGTTATGCTGGTAATGCAACAAAAGGGCAGTCGGTTGAATCTA
>NW_015666483.1:1297728-1334547 GCF_001515625.1 Sinocyclocheilus rhinocerous
TGCGTGTGTGTGTTTGTGTATGTGGGGGGGGGTCTTCATTAAGCAGCTTGGCATAATGTTGACAATCTGTAATGGGATGCAGAGTATCTCAGTGGGACTGCTTGAGTGATCTTAATGAAGAGAACATCAGGTGCTAATTAGCCCACATTAAATGTCACTAATATAAAAATGGCTGTTTGCCAAGTGCTTCTTTTGACAAACAAGAGGCAACTTTCTGCTGTTGGGCCAGAATTCACTGAATTTTGGTCAACTGCTGCCACCTGGAGACGTTATGCTGGTAATGCAACAAAAGGGCAGTCGGTTGAATCTAAAATACCTGAAGAGTTCAGTGAGGTCAGTAAAGGTCAGTAAGTTTATTCATCAAGGACACATTCAGCTGATGAAAAGTGACCGAAAAGACATTTGCAATGTTACAAAATATTTCAATTTCAAATAACAGTTGTTCTTTTGAACTTTCTATATTCATCAAAATAATCCTGAAAAAATGTTTCGCAGTTTGCACAAAAATATTAAGAAGCACAACAGTTCAGCATTAATAATAATAATAATAATAATAATAATAATAATAATAATAATAATAATAATAATAATAATAATAAATGTTTCTTTCCCAAAACTTTGGAAAAAGAACGAAAATGCAACATTTTCAGTCACTCCTTTAAAAAGTCTAACAAATTAATGAAGTTATTGTGGAAATTCATCATCACAAATCAGTCTGTAAAAGGGTCCATTAGAGTGCTTGGGGTGTTTACTAAGGTGTTAAGCATATTGCTATATGGTTGCTAATGGTTTTCTGGTGGTTGCTAATTGGTTGCTCACCGTTTTAAGTCAAAAGAGCTCACCACAAAGTCTCCATGCTATTATGATCACCATGTTGCCCTTCTTCAGTGTAAATTTATGGAATTTTCTTCAACCTTTTGCTGCGCAAGAGGTTTGTTCAAAAATATGACCTATGATATTTTAACCACTTTTTAATTGTTCAGTTATTATTATTGGTCGATTTCCGTTGTATTTATTATGGCGTTCTTGTGTTTAATATTATAATATGATTGTAAATCATTCTTATTGGGCCATGTTTGTCTTGCTCTTCATTTTTCAGTCTAAGGTGTAAAAACAAAATCCCTTCTTTTTCCACAGACATTGATATCAGATGACGGGCTTCCACATCTGTCCAGACCCCCTGCTCTTTTTACCTGAACCCCATGGGGGTTGAATATGGAGAGGGGAAGGCGAAGTGTGTCCAGAGTGGGAGGAGGTAGGTCATTGGATCTTTAGATAATCAGTGTGGGCTAATGACCCCTCCAGAGAGAATGTGTCTAATCCATTGAGCCTTAGGGAGCACTTCTCCCTACCCCCCTCATTTCACAGACAACAATCCAAAGTACTGTGCGCATGTGTGTATTTCAAATCTATCACCGTGTCTGCACTGCAACAGAGCGACGCAATAATGCTGAAGTTCGCACATTATCAATGAAACTGTGTACACTGCAAGTGATGTGATTGCTGGGAAAAAAGTGAGCAGTTATAATCAACATTATAATCAACTTCAGTTGTTAGGATATTTTAAAAAAGACAAATTGCTGCCTTAGTCCAACTGAAAGTGAACCTTACTGACAGACAGAACCTAATTTAAGCACAGAACAGAACTATAAATGACATAAATTTGATTTACTGAATAGAAAATATTTGTGTCTGTCACTGCATGTGAAACTTTTTAGATTCATGAAAGCCTATATTGCAAAAGATTAGATATCTTAGATTTGTAGTGCATTTTCCCCACAATTTACCATATTATGCCTATGAAATAATTTACTTAATTACCTGTACTTTTAGATGGACATAAGATGGACATTTTTTAAGGTATTTTCCAGAACTGCTGGGCAAAGTTCTCTACCGTGTCGCCGAAAAGGCCGGTCTGGGACACGGGGGCGTTCAAGAATCGTGTCTTGTCAGTCTCGCGCATGTCGGCCAGACACAACCAGAAATGGCGCTCCTGGACCACCATAGTGGACATCGCACGACCCAGAGACCATAATTTTCACATAAATGTTTAAACTTTATGGCTAGAGTCATTCATTTTAGACTTACTCACCCTAAAAGTCACATAAAAGCAAAAACTGTGGGTAATAGTCACTTTATTCACAATATACTGCACATTTAGAGGTAGTAGGAATTTTTCAATTCAATACGCACGTCTGAGGCACACAACACAAATGCACAAAAATTGCACCTGATATACAAGTATGCATCTAAATAAATAAAGTGAAAAAAGTTCTCTGCCTGTATAATAGGACGGCTCTTGGCCAGAGTAAGATGCAAAGTGGACCAGACTTGACGCCAATAGTCAAAAGTCTGGCTATCCAAGAGTAATAGCCATTTTATAGATTACACATGCTAACTTGGCTTCACACTAAGACATATTGAAAGAGACAGCAGATTTCTCTAAATTAGCTGACTAACACACTGGAACACTAGCTAATCAATATTCAAGTGTCCATCAACAGCATGTTGTTCGGAAAACTTAACCTGGAGTCCGAATTAGTACATTTTTCTTCATGTTTTTAAAATATGTTTATATGTCTCTCTGTCTGTCTTTACATTCATCATTGCTCTTTGTCTGGATGATAGATCCAATGCTGGGTCAAAGTCCCTACTCCAGACTTCCTTATTCATACATTCAGTCATTTATTACATTGCAGGATATCAATTCTTCCTCATAGAGGAAAAAATTACAACAGTTTTATTTTTCCCGTAATTGCGAGTTATGTTTTGTCATTACTTAACCACTATCTTTCGTCATGTGAAATTACGTGTGTGTGTGTGTGTGTGTGTGTGTGTGTGTGTGTGTTAGAGAGAGAGAGAGAGAAATGCAATATTGTTAGGACATCTCTGACTTCATATTTTTACAGTGTGGAAATAGCTGAAAACATTTTCTGAATAAATTCACTTCAGTGTAAATTTGTCTAATTTCAAAACAATATTGAGGAAGCATAAAGTTATGTGTGCATATTCTGGCCTGTGCCTTAAAGACCTGAAAGAATATGAAAGATTCATATAACAAGGAAGTATAAAACTTGCTCAAAATATATGTGTGAAACCTGGGCTGAAACACATAGTAAAAATAGACACTCCTTAAATCACAGAAAAATGTGAAGTGCTGGCAAAAGCGCTGTGAAGTTACTGAGGAAGTGAATGGTTTCCTGTGATGATGTGAACATCTGTACGGCATTTGATCAGGACTGTGACATTTTATCTGACTGAGTCATGCAAGACTTGTAGTTAGTGTTTAAAGTCTGTCTTCTGAGGAATTTCAGCATGGCATTTGTCGAACAAAGTCAATATTTCAAGTTAGCTTTGGCACAGATCTTCATTTTGCACGTCAGTTGATTTTGAAATAATGAAATGGATGTTTTGTTTCAGCATACAGTATGAATGAGGCAACAAATATTCATGTGCAAATACCTGTACATTTTCTCTGCTGTACAGCAGAGGGTAGTGTTAGCCAGAAAGAACAATGCTTTGGACACTGTTGAGTTTTCTTTTGAAATGTTCAGTTGAAGAAAAGTGCAGAGAAATGCTTGAATCTGAAAGTTATATTCTATATATTCTAACCAGATATAAATAGTATGGCACATGATGTGATGTCCCAATAATGGCTTACAACAAACTCAAAAGAATGTACTGTACTCTACTCACTAACAAACTACATAATTTTAGGGATAAGTATGTCAATTGACATGCAGCCAGAATGTCAATATTAGGCATAATTTATACATTTCTTTTAGGCTAGTTAGAAAAAATATATACAGTATATAATAACTACATACTTTTAAAAATGTATTTAACACAATGCATGTATGTCAAATCTGACCACTCATATCATCACTTCTTCTACCAAAACATTATCAAACAAAGGAAAGACATCGAGTATTCACTAATGTTATTTACTCTGTTTTTCCACTACGCAAGAGAAGACAAGCAGTCCCAGCGCTCATGTGTCTGAACACAATGAAAGAATTGAAAGTCACAAAGTCACAATGAAAGTCACAAACCAGCACCTTTAAGCTTCTCTGCTGGTCAGACAAGTCAAATGTGCCTGTTCTGTAGTGGATTAACAGGGTTTTTATCCTCAGAGTTGACTTTGATAGACAATGATGCACATTATCTGCTTGAGTTTGGTTGCTGATACAGTATATCTTGCTGATTTCTTGAGTCGGGATTGAGATTTTTATAATCTACAATATAAATGTACATTAAAACACAACATTGATAAACAACACATTTAACTGTTGGTCTTGCCAGTTTTGTCAGGTCAGTTAATGTAATCAAACACTGACTTGGGCAGATTTATTGTAGGTTTTTGCAGGCCTTTGTGATGATTAAATTCAGTCCTTTATCATAGTGTAGGAGTCATTTTTATAGTTTTGGGCGTTATCAACTTTCACTAATATAAATGCTGTGCATTTTTTGTACAATGAAGCTGTTTCTCAAAACGCTTGTGTTGAAGGTGTGGCTCTAATTTTTTACTTGTTATTGTACTTTACATTGTGTACCTGAATAGATGCAGCATTTTGTAGATGGGTACAACCCAAGGGTGTAGTAATCATGGACATGGAGTTCAGATTCAGTAGTTTTAACATGAGGTCATGCAACCAGGTCAGCTGATCCCACAGTTTGGATTTTGAAATGTGCAATATTTAATGTTTACATTTAAGTTTTTTATTTAATTTTTAAATATATTTTTAGTAACACTATCCATTGCAATACATTTTGGAGATTTATTTTATATTATATACATTATAAAGATTTTTATATTATATAAATGTTTTTATATTATATAGAAGTATTTGTTATACTCAAAAATACTGAAAAGTGTAGATAATGGATTATAATTTGATAATTAAATATATAAGTAAATATTTACTTCACATCAGAGGTACTGAAACGTTAACAGTAAACAGTAATTAATAAAATCATGAATCTTTAATTAGCATAAAATTATAAAATAAAAACACTACTAAAACAATACCATTTTAATAATAATAAATATTATTAGATATTAAATGGTAGATTAGATTAGATTAGATTAGATTAGATATTAGAAAAATCACAATGTTTCCATATATATTGCGAAATGATGATTTCTACATTTTCAGAATATGAGTATGTTCTGAGTATTCATAGTATTTTTTTTCTTTCATGTGTAATAATTTAAATAGTTCTAACAACATGTCACATACAACGTAATTTACTTTGGCAAAAGCATATTCTATATTTTCACATAGTCCCAGTGCTTTAAAAAAAAAAATCACACACATATTATTTGTGAGTCTATTGCAGTTGTTTGTGGCTCAACTTGACAGATTTATAGCATAGATGTTTCAATGAAAAATATGAAAAATATGTCATAGTTACAATTAAAAATAAAAGAAATGTAACCTTACACTGAAAAAGAAAAGAAAAGAAAAGAAAAGAAAAAAGTTGCTGCCTTAAGTTTTTAAGTACAATCAATTTGTGTAACTTATTAAAAAAGTTGAAAATTGCTTAACATTTTTCATTAGTCAAAATAATGTAACAACACATGTTGTCATGACATATTGATCATATCATTTTTTACAGTGTAGCTTTGATTGAAGTTAACTTAATATTATATTTTTAATGTGTACTTTCATATTTTAACAAATTTTAGTTTAAAACCAAACTATAATTGATGCTGTCTGCTAAAAAGTCCTGCAATTATAGAATACAGAAAGAAATTTGTTGACAACAGGCTTACAGAGGATCCATAATGGAATGATGACTGACTAGTATTTTGTTATTTTATGAAAAAAAAAAAATGTGTATGTGTGTGAGAGTGTCAGCGCTGTCTTAGACATCAACATTGTATTTATCCGCTCCATCTTCACTACGCATCCACCCTGGGGAAAGGCCTGTGAAAGCACTGCACTGTGAGAACAGGCATTATCGATGTGTTTTCACACGACCGATGTAATACTCTGTCTGTGTGTCTGTGTCTAGTCCATCTACACCTGTCACTGATGGAGCTTATGGCATAAAAGTATCAGTGTAAGTGTTACATGTCTGGACAACACAGCGATAACCCAAAAGTGAATGCATGTGTGCGTAGTTCAGGTTTGGATGAAAACTTAATTAATGGTCTAAGTAATGTAAATTAAAATCTATAAATTGCTTGTAATGGCTTGGTTTAGACGTAAGTAGGATTGAGTTTGTGTATAGCAAATATTAAAGGAACACTCCACTATTTTTGAAAATAGACTAATTTTTCAACTCTCCTAGAGTTAAACTGTTGAGTTTTACCGTTTTCGAATCCATTCAGCCGATCTCCGGGTCTGGCGGTAGCACTTTTAGCTGTAGCTTAGCATAGATCATTGAATCTGATTAGACCGTTAGCATCTCGCTCAAAAATGACCGAAGAGTTTCTATATTTTTCCTATTTAAAACTTGACTCTTCTGTAGTTACATCGTGTACTAAGACCGACGGAAAATGAAAAGTTGCGATTTTCTAGGCCGATATGGCTAGGAACTATACTCTCATTCCGGCGTAATAATCAAGGAACTTTGCTGCCGTACCATGGGTGCAGTAGGCGCAATGATATTACGCAGTGCCTGAAAATAGTCTAACTTCCATCAACATAACCAACGTGACCACCTGCTTGCACAGGGAGCATGCTGGGGACTATTTTCAGGCGCTGCGTAATATTATTGCGCCTGCTGCACCCATGGTACGGCAGCAAAGTTCCTTGATTATTACGCCGGAATGAGAGTATAGTTCCTAGCCATATCGGCCTAGAAAATCGCAACTTTTCATTTTCCGTCGGTCTTAGTACACGATGTAACTACAGAAGAGTCAAGTTTTAAATAGGAAAAATATAGAAACTCTTTGGTCATTTTTGAGTGAGATGCTAACGGTCTAATCAGATTCAATTATCTATGCTAAGCTACAGCTAAAAGTGCTACCGCCAGAACCGAAGATCGGTTGAACGGATTTGAAAACGGTAAAATTCAACTGTTTAACTCTAGGGGAGTTGGAAAATTATCCTATTTTCAAAAATAGTGGAGTGTTCCTTTAATATAAAACAATAAAAGAAAAAAGAAAAGTAAATAGTTTGAATTGGAGTTTTAGCTTACTTTATTGCCTATTGTGCACATAATCATTTAAGCAGTATACACAGAACAATGACTCCACAGCGTTCAGCACAGCTCATCTTTCTCTAAAGTCGGCTCTATGATTTCCATGTTGGCTCTGCGTCAACAGCAGCCATCAGTATAGCTCATGTTAATCTTGTCATCCCTTTGGCACAAAGACGCCTTAGTCTTCTTCACTGACAGCTGCTGCCTCACAGGGAGGGTGACCCAACCAAAACACACCCTCAAATATGCTAAGGACGTTATCATTGCCCAGATATTCACCTTAGACCTTTGCGGTTAAACCCAAGGTGGACATGAACATATGAGAGTATATGCAAAGCACAGTGTACTAGACATCAACAACAAAAGAGATTTCTACAATGGAGGATGTAGAAGCCTTTCAAAATAAACATTTCTAATTATTATTATTATTTTTATGGAACTGCAAAGTTTTTTTAATGAATTCACAATGTTCTACATTCATTTTTCTGTGAAACCCTACGTTCAGTAATGTTTTTTTTTATGTACTATGATTTTATATTTTTCATAACCAGAAACGAATGTTCCCAAAACATTCTAGAAACCAAAAATTGTTAGCTAAGTGTTATTTCATTTTTACTTGACGTGCTGATTCTGTCTTTCAGACAGAATAGAATCATTTTTTTCATCCTACAATTGAACGTTTTTATCATGTTTGACTGATTATAGATTTTACGTCAATGTAGATCTTAGATCTTTGTTTGTGCTCTTTTTACATATTAGACTGAAGATAAAATAATATTTAGGTACCATAAAGGCACACAGAGGCTATTTACATCATTTCATATACAGTATGATTATAGCATTAAACGAAACTGCTGCATTTATTGCATCAAAAATGCAGTAAAAATCAGTCATATTTTGAAATATTATTGTAATTTATAATAATTTTTAATACTGATTTTAAAATATTGTAAAATGAAATTTATTTCTGTGATGGCAAAGCAGAACTTTCATCAGCTATTCCTCCTGTCTGCAGTGTCACATGATCCTTCAGAAATCATTCTAATATACTGATCAGGCGCTTTAAAAAAAAAAAATTAACAATTGCCCTAATGTGAATTTTTGTAGTCAATTTTCTATTATAAGCTTTGTCAGGCCACATCTTTCACAATATAAATAAGCTATATTTAGGCGATATAAATAGGCTGTATAAATAGACCAAAATGTTTTGTTTTTTTAAATAAATTATGTATGTACTCTTTTTCTCATCTCAAAGAGCTATGCCTGCTGTGACTAACTATTAATTGTCGTATAGTATTAAGTCTGTTGGCAAAAGGGAACCTGCTACTTGTACCAACACATCCAATGTGCTATATTATCCGACAATACTTCCCTAATATCAAAGTCTACACAATAACACAACGCTGCTGTGGTTTCTTTGAACCTGAAGAGAAATATTTAACCTCGTGTCCAAACTAGTCACAGCTAATTCCTACAGGAAAGTGTTCATATTCATACAGCAGGCGTAAATTGTCTTTAACTCTCTTGTCATGATCTGTTAGCACAGGATGATTTAAAACAGTCAGTTGTTAAGAAAATTTATATTTCTGTGGTAAGACCATGCAGCCAGACCCTCAAAGCTACATGTTCATACACTGCATGATCAATGAGCATAAAAAAGCTGATAAGAAGGAAAATGCAAGGATAAATCTATTCAGACGTATGATTCATAAATGTCTGTCAATTTTAATTCATTCTGAGGACTTGCAATTGCACAATTTTGATTAGATGAAACAGCTAAATTCAGTAAAAATTGGGGCTTTGAGGTACAGTCACATTATCAGACAAAAAAGGTCCATTGTCTGCTGTCAAAAGTGTAGCGATGAAGCATTGCTCACACAGAAGTCACTTTCAAATCAAGCAGCTTTCACCAACATGAAGCTGTTGCGAAATCTGTGTGGCAAAAACTTTCGTCCTGACATGAAATTCTTGATCGTGCTGATTTCTATTGAAATGACTGGTTTTCACCTGAACATTTTTAACAGCAAAAGTGATTGCACCTTTATTGAAGTTTTGGGCCTTGAAAAAGATATTTTGTGTTTCAGTGCTAGTTGCCTGTGTTCTCAACTAGTTTAACCAGCTTGCCCAGAAAAGGCAAGAGTTTTCCCCATAATGTTTATTAGTACTGCTGACTGGTGGTTTATGAATGAATGAAGAAAGACAGATAGATTCCAGCAGCCTTATACATGAGTATTAATCACAGCCCAGATTTGGCGGCATAGGTGGTATCGCGGTTCACCATTAACCATTCAGTTCGTTCACCCTGAAATCCCACCAAATCCCAAAGGAGAAAAACGACACCTCTGGCACAAATCAAAAGCTAATTCAGACCCCTTCTCGTTTTCAGTTTGCCGTTGTGTCTCGCTCTGCCGTTAGAACCTTTGTTTTACCGTGTTTTGTGTGGCACCTATGGGAAAGCTGACCCCACAGATGCAGGCGCTGAAATAATTTATCACTTCTGGCACCCTGCGGCAGCGTAACAATGACCCAAGGCTCTAAGTGAGGAAACAGCATCTCGCCACTCGTGCTGTGAGACAAAAGCACAGGTGAAATTCCACACTAGTTACCGCTTAGTTGGCTGCGTTACCACGCATGCAGCTCCCTGAGGTCCTGTCGCTTAAGTAAACGCTGTTTGGCTGTCGCCTCGGTTTACCTCGCGCTTTGTACGTGTCATGTTTGTTCGACCATATCAAGATGACGTTGCCATGTTTAAGTGGTGAAGATGATGACACACTTATGCTTGGTTTTAGGGTTTTTTAATAAAACAATTCATTAAATGTGCTTGTTTTAACAGGTCTGTTGCAACTTAAAATTAATTATTAGGCTTTAAACAATTAGTGTGGGTGTGTTCTGCATGTTTTTACTTTTTATCATATCATTTTTGTTTGATTATTTGTTTCTATTAATTCACTTTCAATGGGCATATCCAGCTGAATTTGGCAAGAACAAACGCCACAGGCAATTCACTCCCCTTACGTCAAATTATTTTTCCATTTGCTCAGCAAGTCATCTGTTGACATTGTCATTGAGCCTGTGTTACTCACGTTACCAGGGCAACCATGAAAAAGGACATCCTAACATTTAAATCACACGCAAAACTAAAACCACAAGAATGTACAACTGTTCCCGCCCACTGCTAATAGCTCTGAATGGAGACTCCTGACGTAGGTGGACTATTATACCTCCAGCTGTGAGAAACTTCTTGAAAAAAGCTTTGATTGACACGAAAGTCCTTCACTGAGAATGAGTCATTGTATTGCACCACTGTAATGGCTACCTTGCACAATAAACTAAACTAAACTAAAATATGCTAATACTAAACTAAACTAAAAAAATAAAATCTAAAATACAATGGTAACACTTTATTTTACGGTGTACACGTTACATGTACTCACTATTATAATGACAATAAATTATGACATAATTACATGCAACCAACCCTAAACCAAACCCTCATCCTAACCCTATAGTAAGTACATGTAGTTAAATAATATTACTCAGTTCTTAAATTATAATTACACTGTAACAAGGACATCTTAAAATAAAATAAAATAAAATAAGGGGACTTCCGGTTTGGTAATGCGGCGTTAGGACGCACGGTGTCTAATCTCCGTGTTATTTCATGTAATCCTTTCATAATACACCCTATCTTTTTCAATACATAGAACTCATTACATCCTTTTTTCATGTTTGAAACACCTCATCTTCGGAATTTTTACTCAAAATGAGCAAGTCTACGAGGACAGGCGGTAAGCAACAGACTCAAGTTCAGCACGCGCAGGCCTGTCAAGAAAGCAGCAAAATGGCAGAAAATGAGTCCGTATCTGTGCAGTTCACAATCGAGTCTCTAGTTAAGGAGCTTGAAAAATTCAGAAAAGACATGACTGGAGAGTTTGTTGCACTTTTAAATAGTCTCTGGAACCAATCCAGTCCTCAGTCGAATCGATTGGCACAACCCTGACGACACAGGCAGCGACCATCAGCGAAATGGAATCGGGTCTCTCAGATCATAGCGGCCGAATAACTCAGCTCGAGCAAGATGTAAACGCTCTTCCATCAAAACTCACAATCATGGAAAACGAAAACACGGCGCTTAAAGCTAACGTAGAAGATCTGGTTTCTCGCTCGAAGCACCATAACATACGAGTGGTAGGCGTACCGGAGGGCATTGAGGGAAAGAGCGCAAGGGAGTTCATGACTAACCTGCTGTCCGAACTTCTTATGGTGCGTTCAAGTCATGTCGGATAGATCGTATTTACGAGTTGAATGCACATGAACGCCACCACAAAGTCGTTATTACGAGTAGGAAACACGAAATTTTCTTTAAACCCCGAGTTTCCGAGTTGGGGGTGTGTCAATGAGAAACATGGCGGAATCGATGGATGCAACGTCTGTAGTTGACGGTAAATTTTTGTTTAAATTGATAGTTTTTATGTTTTTAAGTTTTTATGAAGTTTTTATGTGATACAGATTAAAGTGGATTCATAAATTACTTTTTAAAAATATTAAAAACGCAAAACACACCTGATGCGAATTCTTTGCTCTTCATTTTCTATAAGCAGAGTTAACAGACCCTGTTGTATTTTCTTGCAATTTATTAAAAGAAGGCACCGCCATCTTGCCGACTAAACTGACTTGAACGCACCTGACGTCGTAATTACGACTTGTCAACTCATAAGTACGAAACTGACTTGAACGCACCTGACGTCGTAATTACGACTTGTCAACTCGTAAGTACGAACGTCCCAGGAGGACTTGAACGCAGCATTAGTGACGGCTTTGCAGAGCCACCCGAGCTGGATCGTGCCCACCGTAGCCTGAGGCCCAAACCTCGTACAGAGGAATCTCCACGTCCACTGATCATTAGATTTCACCGATACATTGTCAAGGAAACTGTCATGAGGTGGGCTAAATCTCACAAGGTCATTTCTTACAAGGGTCACTAAATCAAGATGTACGAGGACTTCAGTACAGAGCGCGGCTTTCAACTAGATTAAGAGCCTACTTTACAAGCAAGGAGCTCGCTTTGGAATGCTGTACCCTGCTCGCCTCCAAGTTGAGTTGTAATGGTGTTCAACAGATCTTCGATTCTCCTGAGGCAGCGGAATCATTCTATCACCAGAACTTTCCTAATTAAGTCCTGGACAAACACTGTGGACTAATACACATTTCCGAAACGGGATGGTTGAATTCAACAGGTATAAGCTACTGTAAATAGTTTAAAGACAGTATGAAGCTCTCATTTTACTTATAATTTAGCTTAAAGGAAAATTGGACTGATACACTACGAGTGCCTTAGCTTTATTTTGATATTACACATACATCCCCAAATTATATAGATTTTGTGTTGCACGTTATTGAAGCTATTCTGTTTATGATTATAAAAGCTATGCCGCCTGGTCCTTGTTGGCAGTGCCGTCTTGTGACGGGTCCTTTACATACTAACTTACCAAATTTAACTGTACTTTTTTAAAATGTTTTTTATATATATAAATATATATACTTAATTTTGTTTTCTCATCGTTTCTTTGTACATAAGCTTTGACAGCTGTTTTTGGGTGTATATTTAAGTTTTAGGAGTTGACAGGTACGTGGTTAATCGGTTGTGTGAATCGATGTTCTGGCTTCTCGTCATGTTCAAAAAGACGAGCATCAGAGTTGTGAGTATAGGTTTGAACCCCCCTCCCCTTTTTTTCTTTTCTTTTCTTTTCTCTCCGCACTCATTCAATTCATGCATCTCAGACATTTTTCTTTTATTTTATCTTTACAACAACGTAAATGATTAGTCCTTAAGTGAACACAGAGGGCCTGGCTGGTCATACTGTCAAATTTGTTACTTGGAATGTGAGGGTTCTAGGTGATCAAATTAAAAGTTCAAGAGTGTTCTCGCACTTAAAGAGCCTGTCTACGGATATTGGTTTTCTACAAGAGACTCATCTCAGAATTAGTGACCAGGTTAGACTACGCAAGCCATGGATTGGTCTAGTTTTCCATTCAAATTTTAATAGTAAATCTAGAGGCACTGCTATCGTAATACACAAACGGATAAAGTTTGTCCCATACAATGTATTTTCTGATCCTGATAAGCGCTACATAATAGTATCTGGAATTCTGTACCAAACACCTGTCATATTAGCTAGCGTTTATGCCCCAAATTATGATAACCCTGCTTTTATGACCACACTCTTCTGCCACCTTCCAAACTTGGACACTCACTGCCTTATTTTAGGTGGGGATCTTAATTGCACAGTCAACCCAAATTTAGACCGCTCACAACCCAAGTCATCAGCTCCATACGTCAATGTCTATGTCCTTCTCATCTCTAATGGATCAATTGGGATGTGTAGACCCCTGGCGCTTCCTTAATCCAACTGCAAAAGATTTGTCTTTCTTTTCGAATGTCCATCATGTTTATTCGCGTATTGATTATTTTTTCATAGACAAAGCTTTATTATCTCTAGTTAAGTCCACAGAATATTCAGCGATAATTATCTCAGACCATGCCCCACACATTTTAGACCTTTCTTTCCCCCAAAACCTATGTAGACATGCTGGAGGCTGGAAGCTTAATACTGGGTTGTTGGCTGGTAAAGAATTTTGTGATTATATATTGTGATTATATTTCGTCTTCACTTCTATGGGAAACATTTAAAGGTTTTATACGTGGAAGGATTATTTCTTAGAATGAATATTGGATTAAAGCTAGGAAATTAAAAAAGCAGGAACTCATTGACAAAATTTTAGAAGTGGATAGGCTAAATGCCAGGTCACCAAACCCTGTTCTGGAGACACAGCGGCTAAAACTACAAACTGAATTTGACTTACTGACAACAAACAAGGCAGAGTTTTTGATAAAACGCACAAGAGCAACCTATTATGAGCATGGAGATAGAGCTGGCCGTCTTCTAGCATCTCAGCTCAGACATCAAACTGCTTCCCAGTTAATCTCACAGGTGTATGATTCCTCAAATAACCTTATTACAGATCCGGTTGAAATAAACTCAGAGTTTAGTTCTTTTTATTCTAATCTTTACAAGTCAGCAGCCTGTTTGGACATGGCTGCTATTCAGTCTTTCCTTTTTCAATTAGAAATACCTAAGATAAGCCCAGATATAGCCAGTATCCTAGATGAGCCTCTTAGCTTGGAGAAGATAGCCTCCTGCATGTTTTCCACTCAGTTATCCCCCTTATTATTAGAATTATACAATCAATTTTTTGATCAAGGCTTCTTATCGTCATCCTTAAACCAAGCTTTGTTTTCCTTAATATTAAAGAAAGACAAAGACGCTAAAATGTGTGGCAGCTACAGACCTGTTAGCCTAATTAATAATGATGTTAAATTACTTGCTAAAGTACTGGCCAAACGGTTAGAGGCTCATCTTCCATCCATTATATCAGATGATCAAACTGGCTTTATACAGTTGTCATCCAATATACATAGACTTCTGAATGTAGTCCTTACTCCATCCGGGTCATCAAGCCCAGAAATGGTTATCTCGCTAGACGCAGAGAAGGCTTTTGACCGGGTGGAGTCTGATTATTTATTTGTGGTTTTACAAAAATTTGGTTTCGGATCTAAACTAATCTCATGGATTCGTTTACTGTATTCCACTCCCTCAGCTTGTGTGAAAACAAACTCTGAAACGTCCCCTTATTTCTCTCTTTCTCGTGACACCCGTCAGGGTTGCCCCTTTTCTCCTCTCCTTTTTGCTTTGGCTATAGAGCCTCTCTCTATAGCGTTAAAATCATCTTCAGTATTTTCAGGTATTCACAGAGGAGGAAGAGAACATCGTGTCTCATTATATGCAGATGATCTCCTGTTATATGTTTTAGACCCTCTTAACTGCATAGATAACAATGGATCTGTTGAATGAGTTTGACTCTATTTCAGGATATAAGCTGAACTTTGCTAAAAGCGAGTGTTTTCCCATAAATGAATTGGCAATTTTAGGCTCCCTTTTCGCATGTCTTGTACAGGCTTCCGTTACTTAGGGGTTCATATTTCAAACTCATTGAAGTCATTGCACAAAGAAAATTTTACAAAATTAATGGACCGCATTAAAGTAGATCTTCAGCGGTGGAGCAGTCTTCCACTATCATTAGTAGGTAGGATTGAATCAATTGTTAGGATTGTTCCCATTTTTCTCCCCAAATCTTTTTTTTAATCATTTGATGCCACTATATCCTCGTATATTTGGGCTGGTAAGCCTCCACGTGTACACAAGTCAACTCTTCAAAGAACCAAACAAGAAGGGGGTCTCGTTCTTCCAAATTTCCTTTTTTACTATTGGGCAGCTAATATCCAGAAAATATATGCATGGTGTAACTCCCCGGATATTAATTGGTGTATAATAGAAGCTAGCTCCTGCATATCATCCTCATTACCAGCATTAGTTTTTGATCCCAACTTGCGGTGCCTCTCTAAATACACCACTAACATGATTGTGCTTTCTTCGCTTAAAATCTGGAAACAGTTTAGTCGCCACTTTAAATTAAACACTTTGTCCATTTATATGCCTATTTGTGGTAATCACCTTTTCACACCTTCGGCTTTGGATTCAACTTTTGCACAGCTCAGGGAGAAGGGTTTGGTATCGTTTCATGATTTTTTTTTCCGATCACACATTTGTGACATTCAATGATTTGCCGAGTAGATTCGAAATTTCCCAATTCAATTTATTTCGCTATTTTCAATTACGTGACTTTGCTAAAGCACATTTTGCTACCTTCCCTCACCAGCCAAAGGAAACTTTAATTGAAGTTATAATGTCGAAATCACACAGCCATATTGCCTCAGTTTATGGCCTGTTATGCTCTTCACAGCTCCCTCCTCTTTTTGCACTCAAGGAAACCTGGGAGAGGGAGCTAGGACTGGAACTTGACGAGGAGTTGTGGAATAATGCTCTAGCTAAAATGAACTCTGTCTGTATTTGTGCTCGTTTGAATCTTATTCAGTTCAAAGTTGTTCACAGAATTCATTTCACCAAGGCAAAGCTGAAGAAACTTTCTTTAACAGAAGATGCCAGAAGACGAATATTATTACATTGGAAATCCTCATTAACTTTTCCCCCTCCTAACTTTTCTTGATTGAAGGATTTAATGTCCTTTCTACTTGAACAACAAGCATCATGCTGATATGATTGCTTTTGCTACATTGGTAGCCAGACGACGAATACTGTTACATTGGAAATCCTCATGGCCCCCTCCTAACTTTTCTTGATTGAAGGATTTAATGTCCTTTCTACACCTGGAAAAAATTACATACTCCACTAGAGACTCTGTTAACTCATTTTATAAAATGTGGAACCCTGTCCTTTCCTTTGTTGAAACTGTACCTTCATTGGTTATTTGATTTCAACCAATGAAAACCAGCAGGTTGTGATGTTTTCCATGTATGTCATGCACAGATTGTCTTTTAAGAATCTGCTCAATAAAAATATATTTAAAAAAAATAATAAAATAAAAATTGATGTTTGAGAGTTACTTAGTTAAATGGTTTTAAATATATATTTATCTTACCTTTAAAACATAGTTATAACAGGTTTGACCTGTTTTGTATTCAAAAGTGTGCTGATGTGACAGTTCAATGTTTTTTGTTGACTGCAAGTATTTATCACTCCGTTAATTAAGTCCTGTTAATCGTCTTTTACCAGAGTTGAACCATCTAGAACTTTATAGGTAGGAAAACCTCAGATAGTTAGCAAAAATCAATATTTCACATCATAGTTATACATCACTCACCAGCAGGTTGTGATGTTTTCCATGTATGTCATGCACATATTGTCTTTTAAGAATCTGCTCAATAAAAATATATTTTAAAAAATTATTTAAAAATAAAAATGGATGTTTGAGAGTTACTTAGTTAAATGGTTTTAAATATATATTTATCTTACCTTTAAAACATAGTTATAACAGGTTTGACCTGTTTTGTATTCAAAAGTGTGCTGATGTGACAGTTCAATGTTTTTTGTTGACTGCAAGTATTTATCACTCCGTTAATTAAGTCGTGCTGATAATGCAATCTTACTATGTGACAGTTCAGTGTTTTTTGTTGACTGCAAGTATTTATCACTCCGTTAATTAAGTCCTGTTAATCGTCTTTTACCAGAGTTGAACCATCTAGAACTTTATAGGTAGGAAAACCTCAGATAGTTAGCAAAAATCAATATTTCACATCATAGTTATACATCACTCTCCACCCATTTTTTGAAATGTACATAATCATTATATTCATACCATATGCAACCCCCCATGCACCTCAAGTGCCTTATTTTCTTTATAATAAATATTGCTACTTAATAAAAATGTCAGGAACACTGTTTGTTTGTTTGTTTTTTGGTTTTACAGTATGTGCAGTGCACTTACCTGTACTTACAGTGTACTTACCAAAGAAAGTGCTGTGTAATATAAGGGTTAGGGCTAGGGTACCTAGTTATTACCCTCTTATTGAAATTATTATAACAAGTCCATAGTATGTACATGTGGAATAGGACTGTAAAATATAGTGCTACCCATTTTTTATAAGGCACATTCAGTAAGTGCCAACATTCTACTTAAAGATATAGTCCCGGACTACGTAAACTAAAGTCAATATTTGGCTTCTATGGTTGCTGAGTAATGATATACACAGTAACGGGGTGAAAAGGAGTTTGCCTCATACCTGTCACAATTATGTGTATTTTAGCATTACTAGAATACCACACCAACTCGCATCCAGGACTGTATGTTTTACTGGTGATGCTGCTTATAATTGTTCTTATACTTTAGATATCACATCACAAATATTCTATCACCAGCTCTGGATTGAGATACCAAAGATATTCTAATGGACAAAAAAGACCATAGTTTAATTGATTTCTCAGGCCCAGGAGATCCGGTAGACTGATACTACACTTACTGTAATAGTTTATTGATGATTCATACTGAAACAACAGACCGCTCTTTGTTCAGTGGAAAGTCCACAAGTCCTGTCATTTTGCAAGTACTTTCTAGACTCCATGTCTTAACAGGAACCAAAAGGAAATTGTTTCATATGGTCATTTGTGTGAATCATTTTCTTAATCAGTATTTTTGTTTTATTATAAATTGCATGAGATATTTAGAGAATCTATGTTTTGTTAAAATAAAATATTAAATAAAACTGTTATGTTAAGTTATTTTAAAGGAAAATAGGACAAAAATACTGATGGAGATTTATTTTATTTTTTTTACAGTTTGACTAATTGATGGAAGACTTGCTTGTTCCAAATGGGCAATAATTTGTGTTGTTTCACACTTTTTTCATTCAGATTTTGATCTGGGATGATCCATGTCTACACTCCTTTATTCTTTTAATATCCCCAGCAGATCATACTCATACATTTTATACATGTCCTAAATTGTATCTGGTCTTCTTTTTTTGCTACATTGTCAAAGGCTCTTAATATTTCTGTGAAACCCTGCCCAATAATTGCAATTTTTGGAGTACCCCCTGCTGATGGCTTGAACAACAAGCATCATGCTGATATGATTGCTTTTGCTACATTGGTAGCCAGACGACGAATACTGTTACATTGGAAATCCTCATGGCCCCCTCCTAACTTTTCTTGATTGAAGGATTTAATGTCCTTTCTACACCTGGAAAAAATTACATACTCCACTAGAGACTCTGTTAACTCATTTTATAAAATGTGGAACCCTGTCCTTTCCTTTGTTGAAACTGTATCTTCATTAGATATTTGATTTCAACCCAATGCCAAATTCTTTGATGAATGAAAAATTCAAAAGAACAGCATTTTTTGAAATAGAGATATTTTGTAACATTATAAATGTCTTTACAGTCACTTTTTAAACTTAAAGTTAGTGTACTGTATATTTATAAATTTAAATCAGTCATTTAGTACATTTAGGTATCACAGCATTACAATGTACACTATGACAATGGATATTCATTTTGAGATTTGCTAAATATTACACTTAACGGTGTTATTAAATTATTAGTGTTTTTAAAGATGAACTTAAAAATAGGGAAAATTTGCATGCACATACTACAACACACTACTGTGCATTTAAAACAGCTATAAAACTTTGTGCGTTCACTTTCAGTTGTGTTGGAATTTTATAGAAATTCCTCCTGAAATAATTACTCATAGTTATAACAGGTTTGACCTGTTTTGTATTCAAAAGTGTGCTGATGTGACAGTTCAATGTTTTTTGTTGTCTGCAAGTATTTATCACTCCGTTAATTAAGTCCTGTTAATCGTCTTTTACCAGAGTTGAACCATCTAGAACTTTATAGGTAGGAAAACCTCAGATAGTTAGCAAAAATCAATATTTCACATCATAGTTATACATCACTCTCCACCCATTTTTTGAAATGTACATAATCATTATATTCATACCATATGCAACCCCCCATGCACCTCAAGTGCCTTATTTTCTTTATAATAAATATTGCTACTTAATAAAAATGTCAGGAACACTGTTTGTTTGTTTGTTTTTTGGTTTTACAGTATGTGCAGTGCACTTACCTGTACTTACAGTGTACTTACCAAAGAAAGTGCTGTGTAATATAAGGGTTAGGGCTAGGGTACCTAGTTATTACCCTCTTATTGAAATTATTATAACAAGTCCATAGTATGTACATGTGGAATAGGACTGTAAAATATAGTGCTACCCATTTTTTATAAGGCACATTCAGTAAGTGCCAACATTCTACTTAAAGATATAGTCCCGGACTACGTAAACTAAAGTCAATATTTGGCTTCTATGGTTGCTGAGTAATGATATACACAGTAACGGGGTGAAAAGGAGTTTGCCTCATACCTGTCACAATTATGTGTATTTTAGCATTACTAGAATACCACACCAACTCGCATCCAGGACTGTATGTTTTACTGGTGATGCTGCTTATAATTGTTCTTATACTTTAGATATCACATCACAAATATTCTATCACCAGCTCTGGATTGAGATACCAAAGATATTCTAATGGACAAAAAAGACCATAGTTTAATTGATTTCTCAGGCCCAGGAGATCCGGTAGACTGATACTACACTTACTGTAATAGTTTATTGATGATTCATACTGAAACAACAGACCGCTCTTTGTTCAGTGGAAAGTCCACAAGTCCTGTCATTTTGCAAGTACTTTCTAGACTCCATGTCTTAACAGGAACCAAAAGGAAATTGTTTCATATGGTCATTTGTGTGAATCATTTTCTTAATCAGTATTTTTGTTTTATTATAAATTGCATGAGATATTTAGAGAATCTATGTTTTGTTAAAATAAAATATTAAATAAAACTGTTATGTTAAGTTATTTTAAAGGAAAATAGGACAAAAATACTGATGGAGATTTATTTTATTTTTTTTACAGTTTGACTAATTGATGGAAGACTTGCTTGTTCCAAATGGGCAATAATTTGTGTTGTTTCACACTTTTTTCATTCAGATTTTGATCTGGGATGATCCATGTCTACACTCCTTTATTCTTTTAATTTCTGCATTGTTCTCGCTGACACTTCCTTTTGGGATGCTAGATGAAATTATGCAATGTCATTTAAAAATGAGATAATTACAGCCTCCATTAGAGGCTTTTGACTGTTAGAGCATCAATACAATACAATAGGATTCTCAGACCAGATCTTCCATTGTTGATGTGTTGACGCAATTAATCTTTTGACTGACGCCCTGAAGTTACATCAGAAGAATGATCTTTTTATTTATTGTTTGTGCCATGTTTCCTAGATACCTTTGCATTTATCCCACAAACACACTCTCTCAGTAATTCCAGTCTGTGGGTTTTCTGGCATGTTCTCTATACTGCAATCCATCCACCAACCACTAAAAAGAGATGACACTTCAAATGAAATCTTTCATATCATCAGACGATCTTTTAAACTTGTCTTTAAAATGCAAACACTGCCATTTGGCGTAAAACTTCCATGAAATCATAACATTGAGTGTGCAATGCAAACCACGCATAAAGACAATAAACCACATTCATTACAGTAGCGGTATTGTTCTTTCCTGTTGGTGCAGTTCAGAACTGTTCAGAATTCAGAGAAATTGAATTTTGTCCAGTTGATGTGGGAGGCAGGAGGATGCAAGTTAAAAAGGAAATAAAAGAGCTTTTTAAGACGTAGAGTGTGGGAATCTCCTGGCCCAATTGTTATTAGTTTATGGAGTAACAATAGAGAGTTGATCCCAGAGCCTTCTCTCAGACTGGACTTAAGGTAACCTGACACTGTGGGACCAAAAAAGCAAATGCAAACACACACACACACACACACACACATATGTCTTTTCAACAAAGTAAAAAAGAATTATAAGGTACCTATACATTTTTATGAGCAAGCAGACACTTGAGAAATTCCGCTTGTAAAGGGATTATACTTTCTGATGAAAATCGAATTATTACATTGCATTTTCCATCTGAAAGTTAAGTTCTTTGTTGTGTTCTGTTTTCATTAACTTATAAATTATAGTTTGCAAATTTAAATGTATGTTATTTATAGTTATTGGAGTAACAGTATTGTAAAAGATTTAACTGTTCTTCTTTGGTCCTTGCGAAGCAGGTTTTCAAGTTTAAGCATCATATTATTGACCAGTTATGCCATAAAAACTTGTGTGCAACAGATGGTTACTGCCTGTACAAGGACAGAATACTGTTTAAAAGACTTCAGCAAATAAGGCAGCCGCTGTAACAGGTGACATACACAGTGGGATCCAAAAGGCTGAAAACACATCGAACATATATCAAATTCAAAATGTAATTTGCAAATAAAGTTTTGAAAAATGTCAAATAAAAAAAATTTTAACTTAAAAAGTAAATTGGAAATATTTAACGTTCAACAATATACGTTGATACATTTTTAATAAACAAAAATGAATATGGTGATACTCTATATATAGATATGTAGGTAAATACCACATTCGACCGCTCCAGACACGTCGACGTGTCCGCCATCTTGGAACGGTCAGTGTATCGTTACTCATAATAACAATCAATAAGTTTCAAAATGCCACAACATTGCACAGCCCATGGTTGTAAAAACTGCTGAATTTAAATTCCTGACAAAATCAGATAAACGTTCACATGTAAAAATGTGTTAGTTTGTGTTTTTAATATGTATTAACTCAATATCACAGGTTTTTAAACTATAGTACCTTTTTAAAGGGGTCATATGATGCTGCTAAAAAGAACATTATTTTGTGTATTTGGTGTAATGAAATGTGTTTATGCGGTTTAAGGTTAAAAAAAAACATTATTTTCCACATACTGTACATTATTGTTTCTCCTCTATGCCCCGCCTTTCTGAAACGCGTCGATTTTTACAAAACTAATCGGTCTGAAAAGCGAGGTGTGCTCTGATTAACCAACTATCCAGTGCGTTGTGATTGGCCGAATATCATTCTAATATGCTGATTTGGTGCGCAAGAAACATTTCTTATCATAATAACAGTTGTGCTTCTCAATATTTTTGCAGAAACATGACTAAATGTTGGTTAGATTGAGACATGTCGACAGTAACGTTTCGCTTTTCTCACGCAAGGTCATTGTGACTTCGTGTACTGCAGACGGGCGTATCAATGGTGAAAGACTTCAAATTGCATATTTTATTGATAGTGCACAGAAATCGTTTAACTCCTCGTTCTCTGACCCCATTACATTGAAACGTCATCTCACCTGAAGGAATACCAGCATTTCCTGGACCCATATATGGTCACCTCCCACTGAATTCCGGTGCTCACAATTGCGCAACTACCCCTTTAAAGTTATATTCAACATCCTGCTTGATCTCAAAGACGTTTTAATGGACATGGACATACGTCATTTTGTTAGAGCATAAAGCAAACATATGTCTTCATTAACCCTTTGGTTTCCTTTTGATTCATATAACAGTTATTAATATAACGTCTGTGGGTAGTCAGTTCTTTTCTGTGCATTGATATTTGGTCTTTGTCTTTCTATCAATAGGATCTTTGAAGTCTTTTTTTAACAAAAAAGGGTAAACAGTCTGGTTAAAATGTACAGTGGTAAGAAACAGACTGTCTGAAAGTCAGAAAATAAAACTTTTTTCTATAGACAAGCAAAGCTTAACAGTTATATTAATAGTCAGGATATATCATAATGTTTAAAACAAACTTTCTCTACACTGTAAAAAAAAGTCAGTAAAATTTACGGTAAAAAACCGGTAGCTGTGGTTGCTGGAATTTTACCGTAAAAATACGGTAGCAGCGTTTTAGGTTTTTCGGTTTTAACTTAAATTTACAGTTAAATACTGTAATTTCATTAACTGATATAATGTTAATATAATAAGGTGACTTACAGTTAACCAATTAACATGTGTTTACTGTAGCATTTTTACAGGGGTTTTTTTGTAAAATTTAGAAACAGTGTACTATTTGAAACAAAACTGAATAAGCTAAACAAGATAAAAATACTGCTTTTTGTGTACATATTGTTTTGTTGAAAACAGTTGCTTACCATTATGGTGATTAGTGTTCCTGCTGGTCAATCTTGCACTTATCCAATCTTTTTTCATCAGTTAACTTTCTAGCATCCAGTTGTACACAAAGCATGCTAGGAACTAGGAAAAATCCCTGTCCAGTCTCAATAATGCTTAGCTTTTATTGTTCTCAGCCAAATCATCTGAAATCATGAAATAATGTCGCGACAAATGCTTTCATTTCAAGATTTACAATCGCTCAGATTGTTTGCAACATATTTGTAAAGCTTCAGGTGACCTATATGAAGTCCTTCTGCACTATTGTGATTTTGCCCATTTTGTTTATCCAGGTGTCTCTTTTCAGAACTGCAATGTATGTGAAAAGTTGTCTGTGTCCTTATTGAAATTCACAAGCAACATTGCTCGACCCTTACTAATCTTCACATACTGTATGTACAGTAGTCACTGAGACCTGGACAAAATGATTTCAGTCAAACTTATGACTGCAGACACACGCTGTAAACACTAATGTTGATGTGTACTTAAAACAATGTAGTTATATTTACTTTACTACGTGCAAGATAAATCAGAGTTCATCGTAAGGATGACATTAAACAAAGCCAATACTCGTGTATAGACAGTGAACATGGTTATACGCACAAAGACAAAACACCAATCAGGATAAAACGCAGTAAATGTGTCACACAAGGACTTCTGGAAGTGTCCTTTACTGGTTTTCACCATAAATTCATGGCTTTTACTGCCAAAAAACATCATTTTGATAGCATTTTAAAATTATATATAATGCAACGCTAAACTAGTTTTTTGCTGTATATGATAAGGTGACTTACAGTTAACCAATTAACATGTGTTTACTGTAGCATTTTTACAGGTTTTTTTCTGTAAAATTTAGAAACTTACAGTGTACTATTTGAAACAAAACTGAATAAGCAAAACAAGATAAAAATACTGCTTTTTGTGTACATATTGTTTTGTTGAAAACAGTTGCTTACCGTTATGGTGATTAGTGTTCCTGCTGGTCAATCTCGCACTTATCCAATCTTTTTTCAGCAGTTAACTTTCTAGCATCCAGTTGTACACAAAGCATGCTAGGAACTTTTAAAAATCCCTGTCCAGTCTCAGTAATGCTTAGCTTTTATTGTTCTCAGCCAAATCATCTGAAATCATGAAATGAAAACAACAGTATTTTAATTGCAAATTTGAGTTGACTGCAACTGGTTAGTCGTAATGGAATGCTTAGCTTAACTCATTGTGAAGGCCACATTAGGTGAACCTGAGAAATTAGTTCATAAATATACAAATAATTAAAATGTTGTCCATATTGAACATGTTAAGTTTGAGATTAATTCTCCTGAAAAGATGTTTGGTTCTGTTTTGGTGTCAAAATTATTTGACAATAAAGCAGACTTGAACTTGAACTTGAACTTGAAATTCCTGTCACTCAGGACATTCAAAGCCAGAAGCAATAGTAAGTCATATTTTAGATTTGACTTATATTGTTTTGTATGTGTATGTATTTATATGTGAGAAAGCATGAGGGAGAGAGAGAGAGAGAGACATAGAGCTCATGTGCTGCTAATTTTTCTGAATGCTCTCAGTGTACAGACAGCACAAAATCCCAACCGTGAATTATAGGACACTGTAATGCATTTCAACATTATGAGCATTGTGTTTTAGAAAGTGGTCATAGTTTGTATTCACCGGAGGAACAAAAACAAAATCAATTTTTCACCTTTTGTCACACTACTCATTCTGTCATTTCACAATGAGAGTCTGGGTGTGTACACGGTTGGTTAGCGCTGCATGGTTTGCTTAGATCAATGCTGATTCTTACCTTATTGAAAAGTACACATTTTAGCTGCAGTGCTGTAATAGGGGAGAACAATCAGGGCCTATTCAGGACTGAAGGACACCCTCCCTCAGTCAACATTTGGCTCTCAAATCCATAGCCCGGCACCGGCTCTCTGGCCCCCGGAATGCATCAGTTACTTTCAATGCTCAGATATTCATTTACAGAGTTGTTGTGAGGCCATTTTGTGCTGTTGACTGTGAAAATGTACTGAGAGAGGTTTTCTAGCAGCAAAAAACAAGATGCTAAATGGTGAATGTTCATGGTAGGACATCTGTCATACCCTCTGACACTGCAATTGGACAAATGAGGCATAAAAATGAAGTAAAACTGCATCGAAACGCGACACGAGTGGATACCTGTGTATTGCCCCATAGCACACGTGTTCAGGAGTGTGTGTGAGAGAGCTGCTGATGTAATTTGACCTCAGGAAGGTGAGCAATTGCAGGCAGAGCACTAGTAACCACACACTGAAACTCACCGCAATCCATCAACCAATTGCCCATGCAAATTTGATACGAGCCAGGCAAAGACAGGTCTGTTGGTTACACAAGCACACATGCTACTCTCAAGGTGCTCAGGCGAGATTCTTTAATAGTTAGTGTACTTAATTCTGCATAAGCACACATTCAGTATCCTAGTGATTTTAATTGGCCCCACCTAAAAACACTATCTATCTATCTATCTATCAAAGTTTGTCTTGACGTGTTTTTATGAACTTTTTCAATAAAAATATCATACATAACAAAACTTTTTGCAATAATCTTTTCATTTTAACTCATCTAAATATGATAATCCTATAATATTTATACTGGAACGGCATCCTGTTTTTGTTTTTGTTTTGTTTTTACCACTTTCTGTTTAAATTCATGAATGAGAGAAATACAAATCATCAGGGACACCGCTATGGTTTCCGGGCCCCCTGAACATCATATTGACCCGAGGCCCCCCCGTGATTGCGTAAAAATCGTGCTTGGAATCATCCTAACCTTCCCCCCGTTTCGACGCCCCTTGCAAATCATACACATATACCCACACAAGTAATACCTTCTTCTTCAAATATGGGTTCACATTATGCGGAGAATTCCATAGAATGTTCTGGAATGTTAAAAGTGATTGATGGGCACAGAATACTAAATGTTCTGAACTGTGAGGTGTTGAGTCCTGACAACCAACATTTTGTGGCAAATTATTATAATTAGAGTCTATAACAGACTGTTCTGTCACCAAGGTCCTTCCCTTGCCCACTTTGTATGCCCATATCATTCAACATTCACAGAAAAAAATAATAAGCCTTTTGTTTTTAAGAAACAGCAGGGCTTTTTTTTTTAGAACTCTGTGTGACCTTAACTGGATTTTATATAAAAGTAAGCATTACAAACATAATGTACATTATATAATGTGCGCATTACACAATGCATGGCAGGTTTATGGCATACTGCACTGAGCTCAGTGAATCTTTGCATCATGTAACGTTTGTGATGCAGCAACCCCATTTAAACCCAGGAACAGGTGTTTCCACCTTGTCTGACCTCTCTCACAACTAGAGTTCCCTCCGAATTGGCCCTAAACAGTGACACCTGCAGTGGCCACATCTGTTTTTGACTGACCCGGTCTGTCCTCAGGCTCTTTGATAAAACAGGAGGAATGCAGGCGATCCAGTTTCCGACTCATCACTTTTTCACATCCTTCTTCAACATTGCTGCTTCTAGAAATTCACGGAGCAATGAAACGGCTGCTCTGAACCTGTACATAAAGAGAAATATAACTGGTTGGTTTGGTACTTCGTGTGAGGCATCTGATGGAAACTGATTGATGCTCTGATTTGTTTCGGCCTGAGATACTCTTCAGACAAAACAATAACAGCTTTCAGGTGAAGTGAGATTTACAGATTTTCAGTTGTAAATTAGTCTGCTTTAATATAATCACTATACATGGGCATGCTACAATATGCACGAATGTCTTATTTAATGTCTGTGTGGGAGCTATGGAATTATGTTATTATGACTGAGAGACCCAGACAATGAAGTAATAAAAGATATTTATTTATGCAAGCTGAAAATATGTTGTTTATAGTCAATTCAATTGAAATTATGTTTAATTATGAATAATGTAAAATAAATAATGCAGTATTTAAACCTAAATTAAGTTTACTTGCAACTAGTCAACTGCAATGAAATAGTTAAACATGATGTCTGAGGCAAATAATTTTTTCTTTTAAAAAAAATACATGAACAAGTTTAGGTTGTTTGCTGGTTTCCCAGCCTGTAAGCTGGTCTATAGCTGGGCGATAAAGTGATATACAAAACCAGCCAATAAACCAGACTTGAGAGTCCTGCTAAGACCATTTAATAGCATGATATTTTGGTTCATAAACAAAACAGGGTTCTCATCACACACAAAAAACGTTCGTTTTAATAGTGAGCAAAGAAATAAATTGTTTACAATACGAAAGCCTCAGTATAATTTTACTCATGGGTAGGCTTATACAGAAAAGCAACGTCTCTATGTGATACACCTCCCAGGTGAGCCACGCCTACCTGCTTTGTGATTGGAGAAGGCGCTATATCCTTCTCTCTGAATGGCTAACGCAGCTGTCACTCAAGTACTACGTTTTCATAATGTGATACTTTACAACAGGTAAGGCTACCTGAGTGACACAGGGTGGGATTTTGGATACACCGCGCGTCTGGATGTAACGACAAGGACGTTTACAATAATCCCGTATAGGTGTATTCGTAAATAAAAATAAGCTTCAAATATAATATCCGATATTTGCATATAGAAATGGCAAGTGTAAGACTGGCGGTTGGCGCTCCGAATACAGAAGAGAGGGCGGTTTTCACGCAGCTTAAACCCGTGCGGATGTGTAGCGCGGATGGGCCGGAGGACTCGTCTGTGTTTGAGGACGTCAAACCCGCGGTGAGACTAGTAACAAACGCTGTCGAAATGGTTCAGGTATGACAGGCGCTCTGTGGTGTCTGACTTAAACTGGAAAACAAAAATATTTCAATGTCAAAACCTATATTATATCAAAAGTATAGGCGCACTTTTAAGAGAAAGCACTTGCTCAGTTACAAAAAATGATCTTTACGAACGGCTTTCTGTAATGCAAGTGTCTGTTTTTTTTTTTAAGTATTAAGTATTGTTTATCAAATATTGCAGGTATGACAGGCGCTCTGTGGTGTCTGACTTAAACTGGAAAACAAAAATATTTCAATGTCAAAACCTATATTAGCCTATATCAAAAATATAGGCGCACTTTTAAGAGAAAGCACTTGCTCAGTTACAAAAAATGATCTTTACGAACGGCTTTCTGTAATGCAAGTGTCTGTTTTTTTTTTTAAGTATTAAGTATTGTTTATCAAATATTGAAAATATTACAGGCATCGCTATCAAACTGCTTTCGTTGAAGTGTGCATGTTACATCTTCACATAAGGGTCAACTGAACTGCTGTATGTTTGTCTCGCATTGCGTTTACATTTATTAATTTAGCATGATAAGTATGAATAGTTGCTTATGCAGTGTATTATTAGTAGGAGTATTATTATTACTATTAACACCACAAACAATAAATCTCATAGTATTTTTATGTTTTTTACATTTCAGTAATTGAAAGAAATCAGAATTAGATTACTTGTGAAGTTACTAAAGTAAATGTCTTTAACACAGTTCTTTATTTTATGCAGTAACACATATTTATCTTTAAATTTGCATGTCAGTTTTGCAATAAACACTGACGTCATATTGTTCTGTACATAGTCTAGTTTATACCTGCCTCTAACTTGACTTTATTATGAATATATTATCTCAGATGGATGAGAGATCATTGAAACAACTTTTACTACGACATTAACACAAGTTCAGGTCCTTAAAACAACCTACATAATAAGAGTAAAATGTGCGTACTGTAAAGTGTACTTGAAAGCGAAGGAATCAAAGAATAGAACCATTTACTTTTATTACCTTATTTTTTGTGAGGTACAATAATACACAAATGCTTAGCAACTTCAATGCACAATTTGAAGTTATGTAGAAAACCATAGTGTCATTTAACACTGTGACAGTGTTAGTCAAAAGTTTAAGATTTAGTTTGCCCTAAGAGAAAACTCAGACTAATCCACAGGTTTAGAATTTATTTATAGAATCAGATTTCTCTATAGTTTGCTCTTTGCCTTTGGTCAGACTGCCTCTAAAGTATCACAATGGCCATAAGTATCTGCTATACATTTCCATGATGTTTTATTTTCTGTTTTAATGATCATATCTGAGTCCACAATGACAACTGAAAATGGTTGGGTCTGAAATGCGAATCGAATGTGCTGTGTTGGATCATATGGCATCCTAACTAGAACACCACTAGTTTATGACTGGCTGAGCCAATGACTGATGACCTTGTTGCACTCCTTCAAAAGTTCGTAAGGCCACAGAGAACATGTAGGTTGTTGGCTACACTGAAGAAAACAGCCTGGGCCTTCGCATGGTCTCTGTTCCCTCGTTTTCGGTTGGTGACGAGAAGCACATGTCTGACCTCATGACCCCCAGTACTTGTTGGGAAAAGTACCTGCTATTAAAGGAGTCATAATCATAGTCTAAATGAAACTAGATTGCTAAAATAATCCGAAACCAACAAAAGTCATGATTATAAATAAAGATTATCTTAATTACATGATTGATTTGGCACATCTAATCATAAGATATGGCTGAGTCACATCGTCTTGCAGTGTCACGCATCTCTATTGCAGTAATTTACTTTAATTTTCTGTTACAAAACCAGCAGTCAGTAGTCATATCCACTGCTGTGAAGAGTACTCAAGATGGTTCCTTCAGTAGTCTTGGTCCTGAAAAGCCAAAACGACTGTTATCTATTTCCCCCAAAGCCATAAAACATCATTTTCGTCTCAAAGGTTTTGTTTTCTCTTGCTGCTGCCCTCGGATGATTTGTGCTGTTATGGCTCCAGTAAACAGACAAGAAGCCTATCAGTCTGGTTTTATGGGGATCTGTGGACGAATCTCCATCTTTTTGAATTCCTTTTAGGCCGTAAAAGACGATTATTTCAAAGGGAAAGACCTTTTGTGTTGTAATTAGGAAAAAGGTCTTTGGGCTAACAGGGTATTTGGACTCTGAAATAAGCTGCGAAATCTCACGTCGAAGAAACAGTTCGGAAGACAAATATCATGCCGTTTCCAAGGCTTCTGAGCTTCATGTGCTCCTTTACAAATAATACGACTTTTTTTAATGGATAAGATATTTGATGTTTGAACGCATTCTTAAAGGGATTTTTCAGCAAAAACTATACTGATATTCTATCATCATTTACTCACCCTCATGTCATTCTGTGAAAGATAAAAGAAGATATATTTTTTATTAAATTATGTCTTAGTGTGGGTTTTTTTGGGGGGTGTTCATGCAGTGAAATATTGTTTTTAGATCCGATTGACTTTGATTATATGGACAAAACATTCTTTACATTTTTACACTTTAGATTTTATCGGATTTGTTTTTTTTGTTTGTTTTTTTTGGGGCTGAAGAAATAAAGTCATACAGGTTTGGAACAATATGTGGGTGAGAGAATTGATGGCAGAATTTTCATTTTTGGGTGAACTAACCCTTTAAAGAATTTTTTATTTTTTTATTTTTTTTGGGCTGAAGAAATAAAGTCATACAGGTTTGGAACAATATGTGGGTGAGAGAATTGATGGCAGAATTTTCATTTTTGGGTGAACTAACCCTTTAAAGAGTGAATGAGATTTTCTAGAATTTCAGAAAGTGAGCCATATTTTCAACGAACGTCGACACTGAGCAACACGGAAACCTCCGGCTTATTTATCTCAAAGATTATTTTTATGCCTAACTCGGCTCCCAGCCGTTATCGGTCCCTAAAATACATAACTTAGCGGTTGTAAATGTTCTCCAATCATTAACTCAGTTCTTGGGCCAGGGTTCAGCTGCTGTTCATTCTCCAGTGAACAGAACCGGGTCTCTATAAGGCCAACGGAAGCTGTAGCCAAGGGCACTTGCCTCTCTGCCAGTACCACACAACACAAGGCCTGTTTGTGCCCAGGACTAAGGGCAGGGGCGGTACTCTTGCCAGGTCTGGAGATAAATCGAAAGCTATTTTCCATTAATTACCTGGTTTTAACTTTCCAAAGCTGGCCTGATGGGGATGAAGGTGGAATTGTTGACGTTAACGTTGTGAGAGTACAATTGTCTGTAATAAATGGCTCATCCGCAGCGATATGAAAAGCTGCAGAAGCGTCAGCATTCATTGTACATTCCCCGAGAGTACATGACCTCACATGTTAGGGTATGAGTTACCTGAAAGGATGAAGATATTTGTACATGAAACCACATCAGTGGGTTGTCAAGGAAATGCATTTTGACAATACATGCCTTATTGTTGACATAGCTGCCACTTCAGACAGCTGGACATTACAGTGCTTTTAAAATAATGCAATAAGGTCAACAATAAAGGCAGCTGTGTGTTTTAAGTGGGGTCCAAATGTCTGCGACGACATTAAAAGTTCTTAAAAAATATATATAACTGATATTCTTAGTTCTTGTATAGCCTAGTTCTCTATATATGTAACATTTAAAATCTTTTAGGAATTAAAAAATAAAGATTAGAATTATGTACGTGTATTCAAGGTGTGAATTCCAAATGTTATTCATTTTACTTAATAGGTACACAAGTCATTTAATTGAATATTTTCTTGAAAAGGATGTATATATAATTATATTAAAAAAGAATCATGAAACCAACATGAATACAAAGAGTATGTTTCTAAGAAAGTAGCACATGCAGCTTGAGCACTGCAGTCCTTAAAGCAATATGACGACATGCCAAAGTCATTCTAAAATCCATTCATGTATTTTTTTGTATAAAATAATGTAAACATAATTTGATATCTAATATGTGTCTTAGAAATATGCTAAATATAAGCATTTTCACTAGAGGTCTCGTGCTTTGTTGGTTAGTTTTGGGGGTTATTTTGGTTAGCACATGCTGCAGTCATTACAGATTGTTTAAACACTGAACGTTTTGTTCAAGACAGGTATTTAGGCTGTTCAGGTTTTTGCATATGCTAACCATTTCATCATCACACATTTGACTTGCCAATTGACTGGTTTGGTAAATCTGGTTCTTCATTATCGCACAAATGCCCTCATTTATCAGTCTCAGGAGTTTACAGCACCGTTGCACCTGAATGGCTCTCCAGGGTGCACTCGTTTTTAGAGTTCTATTTTTGTACATTGTTTGTGCCCATATCTCCTCTTGCTATCACATGTCACTGTTTTGGTTTTGCTTTGTGTTCCAATCCTTCATGGCCGCCACACCTATGAGGTTTCTGTTTACTCTGTGCTGCATTGAAGCACTGTGCAGAGCTGCTCCGTTGAACTTGCCTTTGTGTGCAGGGAATGATCTCCCACTGCTTGTACCTGGCGCTGCAATCACAAATCAACTGTGAAAGACATTAACATAGTATATGCTTGCCTGATCTCCTTTTTCAAATAAAATCTTTTAAACCGCTGTGGTGAAGCGAAAAGGGTAAAATGGCAGAGCAGACATTTCAGTTTGACGGCAGCTAATCCAATTAGCAAAGCATGCACAAAACCTGTCAACATGGACTGCATACAATCACAAATAAAAACATTCAGTGAACTTAATTAAATCGAGAAGAATCGTTTCCATGCAATTCAATTAATGCATAATTTGGATTTCAGTTTCGGTTGTGGTCTTGTTTTGCAACTTAAAATTCTTTAGTTATGCCTACTAGATGCAAAGAAAATTCAAATAAATTCTGCTGCAACAAACCATTTTTAGGCATTTTGCCAAAATAGAGAGGGCCATTGGCTATATTCTAGCATACAAGAAGTCATAAATAAATAACTTTTATTTATTAAATCGCTAAATTAATTAAACCAAATGTTTATTTTATTTAAATAATATAAAAAGTAATGCTCAACTCAATTTCCCGTCAATTGTACATCTGGTTATGACTGATGAAAATTATTAAAACAAATTAATTTTTAATTAATAACTTAATTTTACAAATTGAATTTGATTGCACACAATGACATTAAATTTGGATAAAATAATCAATTGAATTAGCAGGAGCAGTGTACACTAAAGGTACTGCACTGTATTATAATCATCTTCTGTTTGTTTCAGACACGGATGGAGATGGATAAATATTTGCCCCAAATCACCCCACTGGTTTCCCCAAACATTACGGATAAGAAGTTCCGTCGGGAAAGCGCCTCGGTGGTGGATGAGTATTTTGCAGATGAGAAGCCAGCCCCTTACAGTCTCAACATCAACGTTATCCTGCCCAATACCACACACCTTCGCACGGGCCTTTATCGTCCAAACAAACCTCAGGTGCATCAGATCAAAACTGAGCCAGGGGTGGACTTACCCTGTAGCATTCAGACACTCCCCGAATTCACCTCCGTCTTCAGCGTGCCCCAGACGGTCAACAGCCTCTTTATCAAACCTGACATAAACGTCACAGACGAGCTCCACATCGGCCCTCAGCAGCCGGCGGTCTACCAGATGCCCATCAGCAGTAGCGACCTTACCACAATGACCTTCTCCCAGAGTCAATCGATGAACGGAATCGGTGCATCTGGCAGGACCATGCTCAACCTGAACACAGTGGCCTTGACGACGCAATCTGGCGAATTTGTCATGCCCGAGCCGTACTACACTTCACCCCAGCCGCACAGTTTGCCTCCGTCGCCCCCCAACTCCCAGCCCAGCAGTCCCGAGAACCAGGCAGAGCTCATTACCTCTGTTCCCCCTCCCCCGCCGTACCAGGCTAGAATTGGAATGAAGGTTGGACAGATGACCCCTCACTCCATGCTAATGGCCCACGGTCAGGGCGTCCTCACGGGACCCAGATACAACCGACGGAACAACCCTGAGCTGGAGAAGAGAAGGATTCATCATTGTATCTTCCCAGGTTAGTGTGCCATTCCAGTAAATAATTTTGGATTACATGTGCCATGCCATCCTGAAGATGGGCAGAGATTATCAGGGACGTTTGTCAACTAACATCTGGGCAATTTTTCTCTGTACCAGGATGCACCAAAGTTTACACAAAGAGCTCTCACTTGAAAGCACACCAAAGGACTCACACTGGTAAGAAATCAAATCAAACTCTAACATAGACACCCTAAAATAAAAATGATATTATTATTTATTCACCCTAATGTCATTCCAACGCTATATGATTTCCTTTCTTCTGCTGAACATGGAGAAAGGGGGAAATGAAGGGCTTTTCCATGCAGTTACAACGAGACTGAGACTTTTCAAGCTTCAAAAACAGTGCAAAAATACTTTCAAAGTATCCCTCAAGTCTTCTGATGTTATACAATAGCTTTGGGTGAGGAACAAACAAAATGTACTGTATCGTAATCTTGACATTCGTGTGTCTGATTTGTGAAGAAACAGTTCCTTCGAATGATTGATACGGTTTGCAAAACCACCTTAGTAAAAAAGTAATACATTTAAAATACATTTATTTCATAATAAGTATAGTTCAAATCTATTAACATATTTACTGACATATCGCTTGAGACTTACTGATATCAAAATTTTTAATCAAATTCATTTGGAGTACTACTTGTGCACAATGCACATTTAATTAATATTAAGCCTAAAATGTGTTTTAATATCACCATTGATGAGGATTTTATGATATTTGAACAATATCTTTGAATAATGTCTTTAAATTAAGTATACTTGCAATAGTTCCACTTTAGCACAATCAAATATACTTCAGTATATCTTTAGTTGGACTTCAGCAGTTTTTCATCTCGGACCATAAAAAACGCTTTTGTAACTTGATTTGCCAGTTTTTAAAAATGCGTTAATTTTCAATTTTTATATAGGTTATTTTTAAAGTAATGAATTCCACTAAAACATTAAAATTCCCACTCCACATAAAATCAAATCAAACTAAATTAGCCTATTTGGAAAAAGAGAAGTTTAATGAAAATAGCCTGTAGGCTGTTAACGGCAATGCAGCAACTGGCATTTTAATATAGACTATAGAGTAATAGCTATAGAATATACAGTCAGAATTTAGAGTCAGAACTATTGGTAACACTTTATTTTAAGGACCAATTCTCACTATTTACTAGTTGCTCATAAGCATGCATATTACTAGCATATTGGCTGTTTATTAATACTTATAAAGCACATATTAATGAATTATTCTGCATGACCGTATTTTAGATCCCTTAATCCAACCCCATCCCTAAATTTAACAACTACTAACTATTAATAAGCAGCAAATTAGGAGTTTGTTCAGGGAAAACTCTTAGTTAATAGTGAATAGGTGTTCCCTATTCTAAAGTGATACCAAACTATTTTCGGTAGTTTTTGTTGCATTATTTTCCAAACGTGTTGTTATCACGGTAATCTATTAGCGCTCTTACCGGACATTTAATTTCAGAACTGTTGCGATATGTACAACAACCAATTTAATAACATGTTGCCAGATTAATGTTCATATGTTTCAGATAAAACTGAACATGATGCAAAAAGCAACATGGTTTTTTTTTTTCTGATGAGCCTGTGTTGTTTCGCTCTCTGTCCATCTGTAAGGTGTGTTTATGTTGTCACAGGTCAGGTGGACATGGTGTGGAGTTGTGTTTCAAAAGATGTTGGGGGTTGGGAATGATCCCGCCGCACTGAAAGCTGTCAAACAACAGTTTAAGAGCTCTAGAACATTCCGTGCTGACAGATGAAAGTCAGAACAGGTCGATAACACGTGTAATTTTGATGTCTTCAGGAATTATATGTTCTATTCATGATTTAAAAAAGTATGTCAGGATGTACTAGATGTGCTCTAACAAAGCAATTAAATACAAGCCTGCAAAACTTGTTAGCTTTGTAACTTAAGGAGTAATCTAAGCAGCTAGCTTGGATTATGCTAGTGGCTCTTCAAAAAAAACAACAACACTTTGCCAGTTTGGTGGAGCATATCTAAACATGCTTTATAGTAGTGTTCATTTTGTCAGCTATTTTCATTTTAGTCTTAGTCCCGTGCTAAAATGTCCTTATCATATTTAGTCAACCTTATCCTATTTAGTTTTAGTCAAGTTTTAGTCGACCAAAAGTCTCAACATTTTAGTCTAGTTTTAGTCCAAGAAAACCTTAAGTATTTTAGTCTAGTTTTAGTTAATGAAAACTTGACATTTTAGCAATAAGATTATTATTAATTAACCGTACAGCAGTATTAATTTTGGCAGCCATTTTTAATTTAGTCTTAGTCTTACTCAAATGTACATTTTAGTTATCATATTTAGACAA
>NW_015666483.1:1335537-1341244 GCF_001515625.1 Sinocyclocheilus rhinocerous
AACAAAGTCAGAATTGTGAGTTTATATCACGCAGTTCTGACTTTATTTCTCAGAATTGCGACTTTATGTCTCGCAATTGCGAGTTTATATCACGCAATTCTGACTTTATTTCTCAGAATTGCGAGTTTATATCTCACAATTATGACTATATTACGCAATTCTGAGAAAAAAAGTCAGAATTGCGAGTTTGTGTCACGCAATTCTGAGAAAAAAAGTCAGAATTGCGAGTTTGTATCACAAAAAAAGTCAGAATTGTGGGATAAAAAGTCGCAATTACCTCTTTTATTTTTAATTCAGTGGCGGAAACGGGCTTTCATAGTTTTCAGATCATCAGCGGCGGTGCTTCCGCGGTGAGGAGCGAGCGCGTGCACATGGTTGCCAGATTGCTGAAAATAAGTAAAACACCGGGCAGAAAATGCTCTGTTTCGGGGATTTTAAACTCTTGGTATCTAGCAACCGCACTCATGAGAGCACGCGTAGTAGAGGAACGTAGTAGTGATGCAAAGTCCGATTAATTTCCGCGAACATTCATCAAGCATTTCTTTTCTAACAACTCGGTGCAATGTTGTATCAATGAAATATTCAAATAAGTTATTTGTGTCAACACATATTGAAACATTCAAAAAATAAAGTTATTTGTGTGAAAGCATATTGCTGATTATTACCATAAAATTCACTTAAGCTAATGGTATTTGTGGTCACAGTTTCATTCGCGGATCCTCAGATACGACTGACTGACCAATATTGACTAGCCTACAACTCGGATAAGATTCCTAAAAGTTTCACACCTACAGCACACATTACAGACATTGATGCACAAACGCGGATATGTTCTACATGTCTACAGTATAAAGAATGAATAAACCAGTCTTATAAACTCCTTGATTTCGCTTAAGCAACTCTTCGCCACGGCTCATTCGGTTCTTGTTGAGTCTTCTGTAATCCTCGGCAAACTTCGACAGTTGGTTGAACCGGCTCAATCGGTTCTTTTTGAGTTGGACATGCTACTTCGGCTGTGCGTCCTGCGTCCTCAACCCGGAACTAAAGTTCGATTCAGTTCGATTTGTGAACCGGCTCGACCGGTTACTTCCTGAGAACGGGCTCAAAAGAACGATTCGTTCAAGAACCAAACATCACTAGCATGTAGAGCAGTCCGCAATAAGATTTTGTCTCCTTTTTTTGACGAAAATAAAAATCTTTTTGAATACATTTTAGCCACGTCTTATTTCATCAACGAAATTGCATGTTGATATAGTCTTAGTTATCGTTTATTGACCTTATTATCGTCTCGTCTCGTCTTAGTCATGGGAAAAAAGCTTGTCAACGAACATTTTTCGTAATAGTCTTCGTTAACGAAATTAACACTACTTTACAGGAATGTTACAGAATACATTCTAGAAGCCTAACCCTGCGTTCACTACCTAAATCACTACCTAAACAGCTTTCACAATACTTGTGATAATTTTTCGACTAATTGCTTCGAGGGCACTTGGTGCGTTTGTGAAAGCCCTGTATTATCTTAGTAATGGAACTTGTTGCCCACCTTCCTCAAACAGAAGTCATTGATAAAAACCTTACAATTGACATTTTATGGGTATCCACGCAAGTTTGTGGTGATTATTAGCGATTGTCATTATTGATTAGTATTCCTTGTGGTTTGAAGTGAATACAGGCTAATACTGATTGTTGTTCTTAATATTCTTATGATGGTGAAATAGATGATTAGCAATATTCAACTTCCACATTTGTGTCTTTATAATGATTGTGTGAGCAGTAAAATACTTTAGCGATAACAGATTCACCGTTGCCCAACCTCCAGCTAACCAAATAATATCTCTGTTGTCTGAAGTGTTTGAAGGGGCGCATTAACTTGTTCAAGACCCTGAGCTATTGGAAGCCTTTGCCAGATTAAGAGGACATTTGTTCATCTCCTTTTGAATTCTGGTTTCACGTATAGAAAAAGGGGAGGGATGAGCGCTAAGCTAAAAGCGTCTGAGAGCAAGTCAAAGAGCAAAATTTGTGCTCTCTTCAGTTATTTCTGAGAGCTGTGTAGTTTCACTGTGGTGAAATTAGTAGGTTGAACGGAAACATTGTGTTTCAAAACAACAATTATTGTTTGATGTTATGTGGTTAAACACCTCTTATAGAAAACTAGTGTTTATTGGAGTATAATCAGAGTCCTAAGTGACAAATGAAAGTTAAAAATGTCTTTGTCAAGTAAATTGTCGAGTCATTGGTTGGTAACTTTCTAAATTTTGTTAACTTTTTTTTTTGTTTTGTTAAGGAATTAATTTTTTTTTGCAGGATGCATTAAAGCGATACTCCACCCCAAAATGAAAATTTTGTCATTAATCACTTACCCCCATGACGTTCCAAACCCGTAAAAGCTTCGTTCGTCTTCAGAACACAATTTAAGATATTTTGGATGAAAACCAGGAGGCTTGTGACTGTCCCATTGACTGCCAAGTAAATTACACTGTCAAGGTCCAGAAAAGTATGAAAGACATCGTCAAAATAGTCCATCTGCCATCAGTGGTTCAACCGTAACGTTACGAAGGGACGAGAATACTTTTTTTCGCGTTCAGCGGATATTCTCCAAAATGGTGCTACAGTGATGCAGTGAGACACAGAGGAGACGAATTGTTGAATAAAGTCATTATTTTTGTTTTCTTCACGTACAAAAAGTATTCTCGTCGCTTCATAACGTTACGGTTGAACCACTGATGGCAGATGGACTATTCTGACGATGTCTTTCATACTTTTCTGGACCTTGACAGTGTAATTTACTTGGCAGTCAATGGGACAGTCACAAGCCTCACGGTTTTCATCCAAAATATCTTAAATTGTGTTCCGAAGACGAACGAAGCTTTTACGGGTTTGGAACGACATGGGGGTAAGTGATTAATGACAAAATTTTCATTTTGGGGTGGAGTATCCCTTTAAATTGATTAAAAGTGACAGTGAAGACATAAATCCTGTTCTTTTGAGTTTTTTTAATTTATTAAAGAATCTTGAAAAAAAAAATTTGGCTAAAATATTAGGCAGCATGACATCTTAACATTGATAATAATAAGAAATATTTCTTGAACACCTAATCAGAATGATTTATGATGAATTTTGTGATGCTGACAACTAGTAATGGCTGCTAAAAATGTAGCTTTGCATCACAGGAATAAATTCGATTTACAAATATATAAATTATGTTGTGTATTACTGTATATGGATTTTTTTAAGAAACTCATGGGCGGTATGAAATATTTATGGATGGTAAAAAAAAAGGCCCTTCTCATAATAATTCAGGACATGCACAACAACATACCTGTACTAAATAAAGATTTATTTCAAGCATTGAACACAAACCTTACCTATTGTACATGAAAATCGACCGAACAAAAGCCCCTGCTTACATCTGTCAGTCAAACTTTAGTTGTCATGAAATGTTACCAAAAGAAAGGCTTTTAGTTTGACATTTGCTAATGGAACGCATAAAAGATATACAGATACACACAAACATACAGATACAGTGGTAGTTTAGGGTCACATGTGTTGAATGAACGTGGCTTTTCAGGATTCAGTGCTGTGGCAAACCTCACAATGTCAGATCTTATCAGCGTGTGTTAAGCACCATGGAAATGACTTCCGTGTTTACACATGGGAGTTGTATTACTCTCTAAACCACAAGCACATACACGTCTAATTCCTCTATAACTGCCATTTAAAAATGTCACGATACACATTGTAACATGTTCAAGCTGGACTTTGAATGAGCCTGTACTTTGAATGAGCCCTACTTCATTAAAATAAATGTTTTGGGGACATTTTCTGTTTGCCAAATTAAAGTATGGAATAATTCTGAATTTTAAATTGTTTACCTTTAAAGTAGTTGCTTTTAAAGTAATTCTTTTCTATTTGAATATATTGTAAAATGTAATTTATTCCTGTCATGGCAAAGCTGAATTTTCAGCATCCGCATAAAAGATATACAGATACACACAAACATACAGATACAGTGGTAGTTTAGGGTCACATGTGTTGAATGAACGTGGCTTTTCAGGATTCAGTGCTGTGGCAAACCTCACAATGTCAGATCTTATCAGCGTGTGTTAAGCACCATGGAAATGACTTCCGTGTTTACACATGGGAGTTGTATTACTCTCAAAACCACAAGCACATACACGTCTAATTCCTCTATAACTGCCATTTAAAAATGTCACGATACACATTGTAACATGTTCAAGCTGGACTTTGAATGAGCCTGTACTTTGAATGAGCCTACTTCATTAAAATAAATGTTTTGGGGACATTTTCTGTTTGCCAAATTAAAGTATGGAATAATTCTGAATTTTAAATTGTTTACCTTTAAAGTAGTTGCTTTTAAAGTAATTCTTTTCTATTTGAATATATTGTAAAATGTAATTTATTCCTGTCATGGCAAAGCTGAATTTTCAGCATCATTACTCCAGTCTTCAGTGTCACATGATCCAATCATTCTAATATGCTGATTTGCTGCTCAGGAAATGTTATCAATGTTGCAAATTGCTTTTGCTGCTTAATATTGTTACGAAAACCATGATACACTTCCATGAGCTATGGGTTATAGTTGAAAGAAAGAAAGAAAGAAAGAAAGAAAAGTTTTATTGAGCAAGGATGCATTATATTGATCAAAAGTGACAGTAAAGACAGTAAATATGAGAAAAAAATTACTTTCAATTAACTTTCTATTCATCAAAGAATCCTGATAAAAACAAGGTTTCCACAAAAATATTAAGCAGCAAAAACATTTTCAACATCATAATAACCACTGCTCGTAATTGAGCACCAAATCAATATATCAGAATGATTTCTGAAGGATCATGTGACACTGAAGACTGGAGTAATGGCTGCTGAAAATTCAGCTTTGCATCACAGGAATAAATTACAAACCATGATACACTTCCATGAGCTATGGGTTACAGTTGAAAGAAAGAAAGAAAGAAAGAAAGAAAAGTTTTATTGAGCAAGGATGCATTATATTGATCAAAAGTGACAGTAAAGACAGTAAATATGAGAAAAAATTACTTTCAATGAACTTTCTATTCATCAAAGAATCCTGATAAAAACAAGGTTTCCACAAAAATATAAGCAGCAAAAACATTTTCAACATAATAATAACCACTGCTCGTAATTGAGCACCAAATCAATATATCAGAATGATTTCTGAAGGATCATGTGACACTGAAGACTGGAGTAATGGCTGCTGAAAATTCAGCTTTGCATCACAGGAATAAATTACGTTGCAACAGAAAACTGATACATAAAGCTGTTTTTAAGGTAAATCAGCACAGTCTTTTTGTTGTGATTTTTCTAGGTGAGAAGCCATACCAGTGCAGTTGGGAAGGATGTGACTGGCGTTTTGCCCGAGTAATTCTTTTCTATTTGAATATATTGTAAAATGTAATTTATTCCTGTCATGGCAAAGCTGAATTTTCAGCATCATTACGCCAGTCTTCAGTGTCACATGATCCAATCATTCTAATATGCTGATTTGCTGCTCAAGAAATGTTATCAATGTTGCAAATTGCTTTTGCTGCTTAATATTGTTACGAAAACCATGATACACTTCCATGAGCTATGGGTTACAGTTGAAAGAAAGAAAGAAAGAAAGAAAGAAAGAAAAGTTTTATTGAGCAAGGATGCATTATATTGATCAAAAGTGACAGTAAAGACA
>NW_015666483.1:1341309-1371219 GCF_001515625.1 Sinocyclocheilus rhinocerous
CTGCTGAAAATTCAGCTTTGCATCACAGGAATAAATTACGTTGCAACAGAAAACTGATACATAAAGCTGTTTTTAAGGTAAATCAGCACAGTCTTTTTGTTGTGATTTTTCTAGGTGAGAAGCCATACCAGTGCAGTTGGGAAGGATGTGACTGGCGTTTTGCCCGCTCGGACGAACTGACGCGGCATTACCGCAAACACACCGGCGCAAAACCATTCAAATGTGTCGCCTGCAGTCGCTGCTTCTCTCGTTCAGACCACCTGGCACTGCACATGAAGCGCCATCAAAACTAACAAACTTCACATCCTTACTTTTTCAACTTTTATAACAGTTGTTCTAAATATTTCACAGTCAGTTATGTACGAAGATCAAACCAACGAAAGCTCTGCCGTACCAGCACTCCAAACGTTTATACTGTCATGAAGAGGACTGGACATCACAACAAAGAGCTCCAGCAGAATGTATACTACTGTACATATGTTTTGTATGTGTGTATGTCTGTAGATTAATGTGAAAAGTTTTATACTTGACCTCCATCCACTTTGTCTGACTAAATTTGAAAATGTTCCTTTGGGACCGTCTTCCTAATAACTTGAAATGTAATGTTTGATTTATTAATTCCAAGGTAATAGTTAATTGTTAATTTTGGATGACAATAACACAATATTTACATGGGATTTCCCCCTCACTGCTGTTTGAAAAAGCTGTTTGCTTTTGGGTAAGATGCTATGATAAAAAAAAAAAAAAGTAGTAAATCTAATGTTTGCTGTTCTCACAGTTGTGCATCCATGGGTACAGATCTTTATGAGACTGTTTTAAAAAAGCGCTCAGATCAGTCATCTGTTTGACATTTCGCCTTTTTGAATGCCAGAAAAAAGGCTGATGAATGAGACAAGTGCGCTTACAAAAGCATTTGAGCATGTGTGCCAAATTTCCAGAAGAATATTAGCTATTCATATGTATTTCACAAGAGAGTTGATTGTTTTATGCAAACCAAAATGCAGCATTAAAACTGAATGAAGAAAGTGCATCAATCCCTCACTTTTCCCAAGAACAAATTATTCATATTAGTTGTGGACATTGTAGCATTTGCCTTTTGTAATGCCCTTGAGTCCTGTCTTGGGCTCTATGCAGCATAGTGACCGCAGTTTATAAACGCTTAAAAGTTCTCAAGTTCCCTTTTTTTGTGTACATGTCCTTCACTTATGAGGGGAACTCTGGTGGATCAAAAAATACTGTACATAATGTAGTTACAGTTAAACTTCTTGTAAATACTTTACTCTTTGAAGATAATAGTTTTTATTCTGAACAAATGGGATTTTTTGTTTGTTTTTTGAATGTGGGTGAATTGTGTTTGTAGATCTTGCATAGCCTACTAAGTGATCGGTTTAGAATTTTGTATGTACTTGTTCGAATACATAATTTTGGAAAATAAAAGAATAATTACATTTCTTGTTGAATAGTTTTTTTGTCATATGCTAACATGATTAGGTCCTAGGATTGTAAATAAAGTCCTTACTGGAATGTCATTTGAATATTGCCAACCTGGTTAATAGGCCTATACTTATGTGATGGAAACAGACATTTCCGTGTAAGCCGTGTTATATGAGGAGCAATATTCTTGGAACTATATAAGAAGGTGACTTTTGCTTATGCATCTATATCATATGAGACAACTTACCTTAAAACTAGTAAGGTATTTAAGGATTGATTATCTTTAGTTTTCAACTGTTGTAGCTAATTATTGTTTATTGACCTTGACATAACTGCTGAGGGAATAGGCCTAGGCTATATAACGAAGTGTTTTTAAATTGTTTATAAATAGCATAAAGGCAAAACATGTTTCCAGAATTCGTCAAATTTTGTATTAAACGGACACGCCTGTTTTGTTAAGTATTAACTTTCAAACTTATATTGTTAAACGTTGTATTGTTAAAAAAAAAAAAAATCGTACTAACAATTGATGTTAGCAAAGGACTAAAATTGGGTGGGGAACAACTTTTAGCTGAAATTGATTCTAATTACAGTCTGACAAGATAATTTACTGAATGAAATCCAGCCTACAATAACAGACGATGACTTGGGAACACCCATTTTACTATAGTACAGCATGTGTTCTGTGGAAATGAAAATATGCAAACCATTTCAAAAACATAGTGAGCGCTACTGCTCTGAAGAAAACTAAAACTCTTGAGAATGTTTAAAACCTCATTCCTGAGGTGTTAACTGTGCTTAACGCAGTCAGCGCGAATCCAGTTAAAACTTGCCCTGCTTCTTACACCGCTTGATAGAAATAAAGCTGGTCAGACAGTCTTTCACATGTCTTTAAAAATAAATAATATTTCAGATGGGTTAAATGTCATTTGTTCGACTTTTGTTTGCTGAAATTGCTGTAAAGAACGATCAATAAATGCGCATCGCTTGTATCTCAGTCAGGGTCAGTGTTAATCATTATTGCACCAGTTGAGAAGTGAGTGTCATAAAGATTGTGGTTTGACCATAATTTATCCCCCCAGACACTGGGGTAATATAATTTCAGGAACAAACAAAGGGCTAGCACCACTTAATATGAACTTTAAAGTCCTGACCGAGTTACAACGTTGGACTTTGACTTCAATGCTAGACCGTGCCGGGCAATTTTATTGACAAAATGATAAAATATTTCACCATAACACATATTTACCTACTTGATATAAGTGGAATGATAATAAGACACTAAAAGAGGACACTGACATTTTGCACTATCACACAGTGCTTTGACATAAACTACATGTGCACCACTAGAGGACGCCAGACGAAAGACCGCTGCTGCAGCTGAACCTGAAACAACAGCAGGATCAGAATCTCACTACCGCCACATGGTTGCACAGCAGACACTGAACACCGAATTGTTTTATTTGGATCATTTATGCATTTGAACAAACAAAATGAGCATGTAAGCTCAATAATGAGATTAATACCAGCGTGAGTGACGTGATTTTATCAAGTAGGACATATTCCTGTAGGAATATGCATGTCAAAAAAGTGGCAAGCCAGTATGAGGGGCTGTATAGGCCATAATTATTGAAAAGCCTCTTACAAACACTAGTGAAACGAAAAACATTGATAAACCTTAGTGAAATTCATTCATATGCATTACTGAAAAACCTCTTACAAACACTAGTGAAATGAAAAACATTGATCAACCTTAGTGAAATTCATTCATACGCATTACTGAAAACCTCTTACAAACACTAGTGAAAACACTGATCAACCTAATTATGGCCTATACGGCCCCTCATAAGCCAGAAATAAGTTAGTTGATACTAGAACACATCCTATTAGGATAGTGATCTTAATGAAATTAGCCTGTTTTTTTTTTATCAGTTACAAAACAATTAGACAACATAGACTGTACCTGAATTATAATACACAACACATCTTGTTGCACCAAAAACATTTTATTCTATAAAAGGAGTGGGTAATCACAACTGTACAGGGGAAACTGACTTTTAACACCATTTCTCACAGTATCAAAAAGCTTGCGTTTTCCTCGCTGATCTTTACACACTTGTTCTGTACAAATACAAAAGAAATAACATTAATTACTTGTTTTGTTATAATGATAACTGCATTGCACTGAGTAATATAGTACTGGCCCATAAGTTACTGCATTCAATATAAAATACCTATGATTCTGAAAGTTTAAAAGAGAATTTAATGATAATCACACTTGCACACATACACTCACACGAAACCCAAACTCTTTCATGATTCGAGCACAAGGTCGCACATTATTTTAAACAAATCAGAAACAAGTGATGAATGCAAACGTGCTCAGATAGACGAGGATGTCACAAATTTCAGTCGTGGGCACTTAAACATTGATAAGGGGCTGACTCCTAATGTTACGCCAACCTGGATTAGAATAATGTCTATTTAGGATGATATGAAGATATGTTTTTTACCATCATGTCTTGTACTAATTGGAAATAGGCCATGCATGTGCTACGAATGGCCATGGTTTCATGGATTTCATGTGGATTATCAGTGCTTATAGGCCACGTCTGTCAGGGCATCAACGCTTTGACATGCTCACCGACTTCACCAAAAAAAAAAAAAAAACTACTCTCCATGCAACACTTTTGGGGTGTACAACACATAGGGGACTCATTTCAAGGGATTTTAAAAAAAAAGAAAGAAAAATTACATTTCAAAGAAACAACAAAAATAAAAAGAAAACGAGTATTTCACATTATCTAGTCAGTGTTAAAAATAGAAATCCACCCGTTACATTATTCAAGAACTTTGTAGATTATATACAGTATGTACATTAACTCTTTAATTATTCATTGTCTGTATGACTATGAACAGTTCAAAAAAAGAAAGGACCGCAATCAAATGCATATACTCTTCTAGAAAGATGTGCTTAGTAACGTTTTTGAGTTGAAGCGAGAGAACGATACAAAATCTTACGAATGCATTGCTCTCTGAAGGTCGTGCAGCTGCTGCAGACATGCACTTAACTCTCAAAGGCTGGAATCGAACAAGCGTTGCTTCTGAAAAAAGGCTTGATGTGCACTTAATCAGCTGCTAGCGATTGAAATTATGACCATGGCTATGAGTGCTAGCTAGAGGGAAGAAATGTGTCAAAGATACCCTCTCCTCAGATTTATGTGGACTGTGCCCAACATTTTCTTGACACTAATGTCAAGTAACATCAACAGCATTTGTGGGGGTATTGAGGGGTAGTTTTGCATATCATGCATATCAGGGCAGGAGCTGTTAAGACATGTTTTGTCACTGTGAACTAGGTGCACGCCTTCTCTTCATGTCTGGTGAGTCAGGGTCAACTTGGATGTCCACATCTGTATTCATACTGAGAACAAAACACGTTTTAGTTATTAGGGTGTGGCGACTAGTTCAAGTCATACGTAAACCTATCCGATAATCTAAAGATTAAGGGAGCATTTGTGCATGTGAAGGCAGGTACAAACATCTTCATGAGTAAAACTGATTAATCTAGCAAACATCCTTGGGATTACAGTGATCAAATTAGACGATACAATAAAACCATACAATAAAAACTTGTATTGCGAAACTCTTAAAGATGAAGCATGGCATTTCTGCACCACTAATGGCACCAAACACAAAAACTGTTTTCAAAAAGGTTTCATGGACATTCCTCACGAGAATCCGGAGGTTAAGTGTCGCTACACAGTGATACTAATAAGTTTTCAAATGAATCACCCCTTCTTGGGTGTTCCATTTACTAGCTTACACGGCCTTACATTTGATTAATTTATGTAACATTTTAAGGTACAGTGTCTTTGACACTATACTAATAAAAAAGCACAAATGCCAATAAAAAGATTTTAAAAAATTTTTTTTAAGTTGCACTGTTTTTTCTATTTTTATTTTGGTACCTTTAACTACATATGATTTTAAAATGTTAATGTTGTGTTCATTTAGTAAAATGCAGTAAATAGTCAATGTCTTCATTTCTTTTTTTTTTAATGAGTGCTGATTTAGCAGTAAAAAAAAAACTGTATGTGTGCTTTGTAACAATTTTATATCGATATCACTTCTATTTCAAGATCACCTTTTTAAATTTTTAGATGAAGCATGGCATTTCTGCACCACTAATGGCACCAAACACAAAAACTGTTTTCAAAAAGGTTTCATGGACATTCCTCACGAGAATCCGGAGGTTAAGTGTCGCTGCACAGTGATACTAATAAGTTTTCAAATGAATCACCCCTTCTTGGGTGTTCCATTTACTAGCTTACACGGCCTTACATTTGATTAATTTATGTAACATTTTAAGGTACAGTGTCTTTGACACTATACTAATAAAAAAGCACAAATGCCAATAAAAAGATTAAAAAATTTTTTTTTAAAGTTGCACTATTTTTTCTATTTTTATTTTGGTACCTTTAACTACATATGATTTTAAAATGTTAATGTTGTGTTCATTTAGTAAAATGCAGTAAATAGTCAATGTCTTCATTTCTTTTTTTTTTAATGAGTGCTGATTTAGCAGTAAAAAAAAAACTGTATGTGTGCTTTGTAACAATTTTATATCGATATCACTTCTATTTCAAGATCACCTTTTTAAATTTTTTGAGCGCAAATGCAAAAATACTGATATATCAAATATTGTAATATATATATATATATATAGAGAGAAAATGTTTAGCTATATCGCCAAGCCCTGAGAAACCTGTTTGGAAACGACCATTATTTTATTTGCAATTCAGTTTAAATTACACATTGCTTAGCTTACATTTGGCTTATTTTTATTATTACTATGTTACATAAAAACCTTTTAAAAGCGCAATGGCATTTATTTATTTCAGTGCGCAGGATGCCAGATAGCAAAACTGACATCTGTTTTAAAAACCCTACTGATTTTAAATGATAAAACCAATAAAATCAAATATGAGCCTCTAATGACTATGCATACATATAATAATCTGGCAGTGTAAAAATGCTACCTAAAATGATTCTGGGGCATCACAGAAGTATGAGTAATATATAGCACCATGACAGGACCCCTGGTGCAACCATCCTAACTGGCCACCAGGGAGGGCTGAAGAGCAGGGATGTATGTGTATCTAAATTCCATACAGCTGGAGAGCTTCCAGTTCAATGCCGATCTCTCTCCCTTTCCCTTCCCGCTCCAATCCCCCCTCCCCCTGCGATGTTTTTTTCAGCCTGTGTCTCTCTCCCCCCTCCTTTCCTTCCTCTCTCTTTCTCTTTCTCAGCCTCTTCCTTTCCCCTCTCTGGCTGCAAACCAGTTCACTCCCTTTCCCCTCTTTCTCCCAACTCATTTCCATCGAATTTTCTCTCTCCCAGCAATCATCTGACTGCATGTCCGAACAATTATACAGACACCGGCAAAAGACCTTCTTGTTCTCCATCCTGCCCCGTTACCCTGCCACTTCTGTCTGTCCTTCTTTGCATTTTACTCCCACTTTCAAAGGTGTGACGACATTGCAAGTTATGTAACATTGTTTACACCCAGTTTAGAGAGAACCCTGCCCAGCAACACACACTCACACACACCCAACAGAAGAGGATGCATCCAGCTTATAATCAACGCAAAAAGAGCCATGGGCCTCCAGTGTGCTGAAGGTTACATAATCATCCAGAGGAGTGGTGCAATGATGCCATTAGACCAGGAGGACAGACGCTCTACCATATACATATCCCAACAATGAGATATACAGATGTATATGGATATGCAGACACACTCTCTCTCACCTGGGTTCCATCCCTTGTGTGCTGAAAGAGGCCGATCCAGACTCTGTGCCGCTCTCAGCATCACTGTCAGACTGATACTCGACTGGAGAGGTTGAGCCAGGCTTTATACGCACTGAAAAAGAAACAGAGACATTTGAGTGAAATTATCAATTGAAATATTAGCATGAATTTCAGCTTTTTAAGTATGTCATCCTTTATTTCTATTAATATTATTATTCTGAATTAGTTTTTTATATTTTCTGTTTTTCAATTTATTTTTAAAGTCATACGCATTTTTGTCTTTTATCAGATTTTTTATTTTTTATATAGCTTTTATTAATTTCAGTTTTAGTTACTTTAGTACATCAAGTTAAACTAAATGAAAATGAGAAATGCTGCCTTTGCAACTAGCTCACATAAAATAAGTTTTATTCTATATTTATGTATTTTACTTTTTTCAAATAGCTATTTTTTCTGGTTTAAATTAAGTTAACTATATATATATATTAACTAACAAGATCATTTCTGTAAAATACATAATATGCTAAATCTAACTGCATGTTGTCACAAGAACAACATAAGCTGTATGCAAAAGAGTCATTAGTTCGGCAATCGGTTGGACTATACTGGTCACAATGTATTGTTTTGATCCAATAAAAGAATCATTATGTTTGGAAATTGGATTCAATAGTGTTGTGGTGCCACTAGAGCAATTTTGTATGCATGTAAGAATGCACATCATTAACAGAGCTGACTTATATTTTTGGTTCCAATTACTTTTTATTAAATGGTAGTGGTTTTGAATACTTTTAAGAGCTGATTTTATTTTTTATTTTTTAAGAGCTGATCTTATTTTTTAAGAGCAGACCCTACCAATGAGCATTTTTTGTTAAATATCATTTATACAAAGGAGTTCACGTGATCAATGCCACAAATTTGCAGGTTGAAATTTGTTTTTAAATCCCAGATCTGGGGTCTCATGCTTTAGAACCCCACTGTATATGTTGTTCTGTTCATATGTAATGATTGTTTGAAAAGCCTCACACTGAAATAAGGTGCAAGTAGAGCACTGGGTCCATTTCTCAAACAAGCCAATAAATCAAATACAGAAAGGCCTTCCTGCCTAAAGTTTAATTCAAACAACATCACTTCCAGGACCTAATATGATTCAGACCATTATTATAAATTTGCAAGAAGTCTTCTTTGTGTGTGTGTTTTTTTTTTGGCATCCAGACAGTTCACAAGTCCACAGGACAAAGAAAAAGAGAAAAAAAAATATTACAAGTTAAATACATGTTCCATATTGACACAGGGTGTGGATAGTTAAGTACTGGCCTGAGATCTCTGGACGTGACCTTTAACCCGCCACAGAGGAGATGATTTGTAGAAGCCCCAGAGAGAGAGAGTATTCAAAGATTACCTTCTAAATGAAGGGGGAAGGGTGCTGCCCATTCATTAATTGTCTCCTCCCCAAACCCAACTGCCCCACATTACTCAAAAAACCCATATACAGAGATACTTCTTCATATACAGCCTCTCACTAGAGACAATTTGGGGTGCTATGGACCTGTTCAATAAAGCACACTGCGTCCTCCACCTTGGTAGTTTTCCCATAAAATGAGTCCAAAAGAAACTGATCTACTTTACGGTCTCTTTGAAGATGGTCCCCACCCAAATAACACAATTCACTGACCTTCATAATGTGTCCATTACATTCAACTGGGTTTCACGGAGCTACATATAAAGTTAATAACTGAGAAAAAAAAACAGCCAAGCACAACTCCTCCCTGAGTTCAGACGTTGTGTTAAACAAGCATTAGTGTTTCTTCATAGTTTTATTTGGGTGGGGTTCCCCTATTAAAAAACATTCAGCACATTTCATTCAGCCTTGTTTTGTGTTTTAATGTTCTTATTACGGTCCAAGACCCGCATGGTGTTTTTCAGGGGAGGTTGAAAGCCGTGCGATTAAAAGGGCAATGGGAAGAAAAAGACTCAAGTGGACCGAACCATTTCACTCTGAAGAGGGGTGAATCATGGAAAGATCCAAGTTTTCGGGAAGAAAACTGTAGTCTTAAACCTAAATACTGATGGTTAATCTCTCAAAAATGTATCACAGTAACCACAGTTTCGTCTTGGGACAAATTATGCACCAAAGTTTAATACTTTGGTTTAGAAATTTCAACAAACCCCTACAACTGAGAAATAATAATAGTGCCTAGCAAGACCACTAATAACCACTATAACTATGGTATTTGTGGGAAACTATGCTACTACGGTTAAGTTTTATCATTTGTCCTGCTTAAAAGTTAAACAGCTTGTCAAAAGCTGATGAAATATGTTTGTTTAAAACAAAAAGGCTTCAGAAACCTAAAAAAAAAAAGTAACACTTTCTATGAAGCCCGTATTTATAATACATTATAAGGGTATTCTTAAGGCATTATAATGAATGCATAATGCATTATAAAAAACCTTATAATATGTTGTATCATCTCATGAATATTCATAAGAACAGTTGTAATATAATATTTACTTATTTGTGGTTATAGCGTTTAAGAGTATGATGATTTATAACACAATGAACATGTTGCATCCAGAAAGTGTTACCAAAAAAACTTTTCATGACTGAAACTGTAACAGCGTGTACATTTTACTAAGCAATTTCTATTTAATAACAGCTTTTTAATAAAGACCGGTAAGATTTGCTTTATTATCTCCTTTAATTAAAAGTTTAAGCTTGCATCTGCCTCGCCCTGAAATCATCTTTTGTGTCTTTTATATGCACGTCCACATGTGTGGGATGAAGCAGCGTCAGTATGCTGATAACTAAACGGCAATGGCACGAAACTTCAAGAGGGCGAGACCAAGGGTGTGACTGCCTAAAGGAAACGGGCGGACAGATGATCAGCAGTGCCATATGAAGTTTCAAAAAGAGGAGACAAGATCCATCCCAGGCTCATATTTGCATTCTTGCTTTTCAATGGCACTTCACGCATGCCTACAAGAACATTTCTACTTGATTTCATTCTATTGAATATGGATGGGGATTGTAAAGTAATTAATGATTCTGCTTCTATTCCATTTAATGATTCGGGTTCCTTAAATGAGAATTTTAGTAGCTTTGAGGAAGAAAGAATAGACAATATTTGGAAAATAAGACTTAGTGCATTTACTGCTCTTACAGTAGCTGTCAAATGATGAGATTAATCCTTTCAGATTTCAACAAAATGGTTATAATGAGAGCTGTCGACGTTAATGATGCAAGTAAATGGGTTTAAAAGCATTAAAAGATTCATCCAATTTAACACTACAAATGCTGAATTCGGTTTCTAAAAACTGATCTTGGGCCTTCAAAAATGATTAGAACTGATCTTAACATGTAAGATAAAGTGTACAGAAAGTTTTATCATTGAATTAAAGCAGATTTGTATTTCCATGTGTTATGCTTTTTGATGTAGTTTGAGAAACGAGTAAAGAATGTTGTTGCATATATCTGCCTCTGTTCAGTTCAATTATAAACGCGCTTAAATGACCAAACCCAATGACAGAATACAGTACCGTTCAAATGTTTGGGGTCAGTAGGACTTTTTTCATGGTTTTGAAATAAGTCCCTTATGCTCATTAATGCAACATTTATTTGATCAAAAATAATCAAATAAAAATAAAGAAACTGAAATATTAGTAAAATTTAAAACAACTGTTTTCTATCTGAACACATTTGAAATTGTAATTAATTTTCCATTCTTTATTGCTGCATGATCCTTTAAAAATCTTTCTAATATGCTGATTTTGTGATCGAGAAACATTTCTTATCATAATTAATGTTGAAAATGGCTGGGCTGCAAAAGATTTTGTGGAAACAGTGATAAATGTTTTTCAGGATTCTTTGATTGACAGAAAGTTCAGAAGAGCACTGATTTAAAACAGAAATAGACATTTGATCAATTTTAATGCATCCTTGGTGTAAAAGTATTTTATCTTACTGTTTCTTTCACATCCTGCTTGCTGTAGGCACTAATTATATTTAAAATATTAAGAATTTTAAAAAATATTTAAATAAATAATAAATATAATAATAAATATTTAAATATTTAAATATATAATAAATATAAAAAATATGTACAATTTTAAACTGGCATTTTAAAGCTTATTATTATTATTATTTATATTGTTGTTTGTTTTGTTTTTTGTTAAAAAGACATTTTTAAAAGAGCTTTTTAAAGTTAGCTTATTTTAAACCATTAATGGGCATATAAATAAAACAAAAGAAACATTTCTTGTTTCAAACTCACAGTCCATTCACACACATGCTACGCTCTAGAAACGTTAACGGAACCGAACTACAAGAAAAACATATGTTGTAAAAATGAAAGCGGTTCTGAATAAGAACAGGTTCATGATTCCCAACCCTACTATTGTAGCTATTATGTAGATTTATGAGGTTGTGGAAGCTCATTCTAGTGCTACAGCTGAGCATGTGCCATATTACCTGACCCCTCCGACCGGCCGTCGCTTCCGATGAGAGGTACTGTGATGGTGGCGGTAGCCACTCCGTCTGTGGCTACGGTTGTGTAGACCACCGGTAAGGACTGCACCACCACTGGGATGGTCTGCAGCTGCCCCATTTTACTGGGCATGTTCACGGAGGGTATGGTGTGGATGACATGCAGGATCTGCTGACCTCCGACCCCTTGCGTGGACGCCAGGATGGAGCCCGGCGACAGCACCGCCGGGATGGTGGCGCTCGCCATGATGTTCTGAGGAGGCGGGTTCGCAGGGGTGGAGGTTGCTATGGCTACCGGAAAGGAGGGGCGGGGCTTGTTGAGGGACAGGTCCACGGGTTCCGTCTGGTCGTCATCGTTGTGTTGGGTGCTGATGTCACGGAGCGGAGGGGGCGAGGATTTGATTTTGAGGTCTGTAGGCTCGGGACAATCGTCTAACGGCTCTTGTTTCTGTAGAAGCACAAAAATAGAAGAAAACTGTGAGGAAAACTAGGGTATAAGGGAGATAAGGAACGAATATGGAAGAGCAAACGAGGCGAGGAAGGAGATTACGAAGGACAGAAAGGAAAGGGAGGGTACAGAGCGCTCATGCTCAGCTGTGCAGCAGCTCCACAAAACACAGGAACAATGGCTGGCCAGATTGGGCCTCCGCGCTGCAGAGGAGAAGGCCTAAACCTGGCATGAGTCCAGCTTAACACAGCCAAGCCCAGACACACACATTTATACACACATACACAAAGATCTGTGTGTCCCTCTGCAGTGAGACTTCTAAGTAGCCTTAAGGCCTGTGTGTTTATGCTTTCTGTGAGGTAATAAAACAAATGAAAAGTTTGAAACTAATTCCTGAATGACACTTCGTGCAAACAGAGAGGTTGGTGTGTTTTCAGCATCAGCAAGGGAACACTGAACTTAAAACGTTAAACTTGTGCTGCCTATCCGTGCAAAACTCATTTCCATGATGATAGGATGTTGTGGGTGGTTGTCAGGGTGTTGCTATGTGGTTGATAACGTGTTCTGAGTGGTTTTTAGCACATTGCTTAGCAGTTGTTGGGTCTCTAGTTTCATTCTTCAATGCAAGCCTATGGGATTCTAAGGATGTAAAAACACTATTCAGACTATTCGAAATTGATTTTTCTTTCACATCCTGCTTGCTGTAGCCACTAATTAAAATATTTAAAATATTTTTCCCAATGATGGCAGTCTACATTTTAAACTGGCATTTTAAAGCTTTTGGCAAAGTATTCAACAACAAAATTACTTTTGTTATTATTTTATGCTTTTATTATATGCTCATCTAAATTTTTTCTCTGAATACACAATCATAGGTATTAAGTATTTATAGTGATGCCCGCATTAATAATAAAGTTTTAAGTCAATTTGTTGTAATGAGATCTTTCAACTTGAAGCTGAACTTTCCAATTCACATGCTTAAATGACGTCATCAAAAACATAATATTACATTTTCAGCATGGCAAATTCTCATGACGTCAAACAATAAAGTAAAAAAAACAAAGGGAAGACAGGTACAGACAGAAGTAATACAGCTGAGTTGTGTAACTGGAGGTGCTGGGAGGAAACAAGTGAGAGAAAACGAGAGCGAGTGGGCCGGGGTGGGAGCGAAACACAGAGAATAAGGGGAGAGTGGGTGGGAAAGGCCTCCGGTTGTCATGGAAACTGGGAGGTATATCAGCTGACTCATATTCCCTCTCTCTCTCTCTCTCTCTCTCTCTCTCGATCCCGCCCACCTCTCTCTCTCAGTCTCTCTATAGTTCTCCACCCTGCCACCTCACTCTCTCTGCATCCCCACCCTTCATCCACTCCACCTTTCTCATCTTCTTGAGTTGTTTTCCATTGCACAAATCTCACAGAAATCACGTAAAGATGTAGCGCTGGTGTCGGGAGAACGACGTCGATAAGTGACCCAATTATCACTAGCGTGCTGTGTGGGATGTTAATTGAGTGTGTTCAATATCTATTAGCAGTTGTAGGAAACTGTCTAGGCCTGCGGCAGCAAGTGAGTGTTGAGAGAAGGACGAGCCTTGGGGCTGTCATTATCAAAACCAATTGTGTTTAATCTGTGAGATCTTTTACAACAACATTCATATTAGCTATACATATGGGTTGCATTAATTAGATGCAAACAAAAACTAATTGTGAGAAACAAACAGGTTTCTTCACAAATCAACACCAAAGTCACCAAATTATTGACTACAGCCAACTGCAAACTAACACGAGAGGAATTAGTCTATGTCTATATCATCAGTTATCAATAGTATATATTCGTCATTTAAAAGGAGAAACCGAAACAAGGATATAAGAGATATACGTAGATATACTAAACGTAAACAAAGCAGCACTTGCTTACAATTTTGAATATCAGTCATGTTGATATAAAGGGACTCCGCCTCCCTTTACCTGGGTTACACTCCCTCGACACTACCTGCCTTCACGACTTCCCAGTCACAGCGAGGACACCAGCTCCCCTGTTTATTTTGGATACTTTTATCCCCTTGGACACGTTATTCCCCTTTTTGGTACTTTTTTGGGATTTTATTTAGTGCCGGGTGGTATACCGGTTCATACCGAATACCGGTGTTTATTTTTGTTATGATATGAATTTTTGAAATACCGCAATACCGGTGTATGTCGCTTAAACAACGTTCGGAACGCGACACTGTTTGAAAGGGAACAGCTGTATGTGTTACTAAGCGTGAAAGTTCAGAAACTGAAGCTGTAGAACTAATAGAACAACTCAGACGCAGGCAGTGCGCTGCATGAGACAAAAAATATATATAAAATAATATAGCCAAAACAACCGCATAGCCGCTCTTTAGTGTAGATGCATGTTGATTTTATCAGACGATGCCGCGATTATAAATGATCGAGACTCCTGGTTAACATTAAAAGGGGTCGTGTTTAGTCACTATTTAGTGTGGTATTTTTTGACAATATTCACTCATCATGACAGTAAAATAGGGCATTCTAAGTCAATATACTGCAGTATTTCCTCTCTCAATCAGTAGAAAATATGCTTAACACCCGGTCATGCATGAAAAAAATACCGTCATGTACCGCTAAACCGGTATAATTTTGAAAAATACCGTGATATAAATTTTTGTTCATACCGCCCAGCACTAATTTTATTTATGTTAAGTATAACATACGGCCTGATGCCACACCCACTGAGTCTGCTGTTGCTCCTCCCACTACACAAAGCTGACTACTATAGAAGATCTGGCTGTGGATGTACTGCATTATAAACAAATCACACAGGTAAAACACAGACAAACCAATCAAAACAAAATAACAACCAACATATCAAGTGCACATAAACATACAAAGTGAACAGAGTAGTCCAGTGAGAAACTATTGGCATAAACATAAGAGCAAGGACAGAAGAGCAACTACTCGTGGTAAAGGTTGGCAGCGCAGAGAAAACCGCTCCCTGTTTCTCACTGTGTAGAAATGCAGAACAAATTGAGAGGGAGAGAAAGAAACTAGAACTATTATGTGAGTTTCCGGTGAAAAATCCTTCCGTTTAACATTGTTAGGAATGATGGACTGATCATGGCAGTATGACTCTCTGCTGACCTTACCGACAACCATTAACGGGGAAATTGGCCATTAATAATACTCCCAAGAGAGTTTACATTCCACCACAGTACTGAGAGATGAAAAAGCTCTGTTACAAATAAGGTTACTAATCAATTACAACAGACAACAAATGACTGACTGCAACTATGTGCATTTCTGTCTTGGATCATGAAGTTCTACGCGTTAATGACAATTGTTTTTACGTCTTACAAAAACAGGGAGGGGCTGCTTCTACTACTAAAGTTCAAAATTCAAAGATAGGACAATGGTGTTGAACTGTGCTGGGTAGATTACTTACAAATTGTAGTCCATTACTGATTACAAATTACATAACGGAAATTGTAGTTAGTAACGTAATCTATTGGATTACACACATTAGGTAATGTATTCTGACTACTGTTAGGTTACTTTTAGTAGGGGTGGCACGATACCATTTTTTCAGAACCGATACCGATTAGATACCAAAAGTTCTGAGTATCGGACAATACCGATACAGGTATTTATTTTATTTTTTTTACACATTTCTATACCTCAGTGTGTGTTGACCTGATCATCACTCTTTTGTGTATTACACACAATCTACTAAATATAGACAACTTCATTATAAAGAAAAATAACAAATTAAAAAATATATAATCATTGGAAAATAAAAGTAAATAAGTGTAATCTGGTAAAATGTTACACACTGCTCTTTGTATTGTAATATACATTCATGAAAAGCAAGTAAATATAATTATATATAAATATATGCAATAAATTAAATACATTGCATATGCAGCAACATATGATAGATAAGACAGAACAAGAAAGGCTATTAACAATCTTTCATTGGCAATTTGCGCAAAAGTATTATAACATGAAAGGCTCCAATACAGAGCGGCACAAAGCGCTTAATGCGCATCCAGTGTGCAGAATGATGCGCTTGAAGCAACACGGAGTCACAGCGTGCAGCGTTGAAAGTTCAAAGCACAAAGGGAAGAGACATTGATGGCTGCGTAGTGTATTATATCTGTGCGATAGTTTATTGAGCCTTTTCTTTTAACATTTTTAAATTTCAGTTACTGTGCGCGTGAAGAACAATTCAAACTCCAGTGTAGTGATCTAACAGACACCCGGTAGAAAGTAACATGATTTAGAATTAGCACTAAACTACAGCAAGATAAATTCCTTTTATGCAAAACCACTGATGTTTATCTACAAATCAAGTATAAAAATAGGAACATTGTATCATCCTAGAGCAACCCTCTACGCACACCTTGGCAATATAATCGCCACTGGCTAGTAAATTTTTTTGTTTACTCGCCAGACTGATATACTATTTTACACACACACACACACACACACGTTTACTTAGCTATCTAAATTGGGACATTACATAGACTTCTATTGTTTTTATATACACGGTCGACCCCTAATCTGTACCTCACATTAAACTATGGAACGGTTTCAGAACACTTGAAATATAGTGCACGGAAACTTTATGGTGCGTGCTTTATAATGTTTTTGTGCCTTTCGTGGGGCTTAACAATAACACAATAGTATATGCACAATATCGGATTTGGATCAGTCTCGTCTGACCGATATCCCCGATTCAGCAGAAAATGCCAGTATCGAAGCGATACCGATACTGAATATTGGATCGGCGCACCCCTAACTTTTAGATTACTTTTGACCTAACCCATTAGAATTTTTTTCATTCTTTGTCATTATCATCATGAAGTGCATTAAACATTTATTTACTCCAAGGTTTCCTAAACTGGGGTTCATGAGGTGATAAAACTAATATTAAAGCAAACTAATTGTGTGACCTTTCCATTTACGTGTGATTACAGTCACCTGAATAATGACTGGTGCAGTTCCATAAAGCTGGAACACTTTCTGAATGTATATAAGGCATAGAATAAAAAATAAATAAAATAAAAATAAGAGAAAAAATGAATTAGGATGAATCAATACATTCTGTATTATTTACTGTCATTGTGTAAATAATATGCAATCATGTAATCTATAGAAAAGTAACTGCAATCTGATAATGAGTACTTTGAAATGCAATCTTTGAAATCAATTACAAGTACTCAATTTTTAGAATCTGATTATGTAATCCAAATTACATCTTATTATGCAATCCAAATTACATTTAATCAGTTACTACCCACTACCCAGCACTGGTGCTGCACTATGCGAACTACTTTATGTTGTAAAAGCATAATGCTGCACCATCAAATATGGTCATCAATTTCAGGAACCAATCAAGATTCTTGATACCACAACACACTGAAAATGGTATACACTAACTACTGACACATTCAAACAATGGCATGTAGGCTTCAAGTACTGGTATTCTTGACATCCTTGCAGTCAAATATTAGTCCGGTTGTCTGGAGCTCTGCTCATTATGCTGGAAATGAACATTTGGTACATGCTGCTTTAAAGACCTAAAGCGGTAAGACTTCTGTCTGCTTAAGTCAGGAACATAAATAAGAGCCCATCTTGTTTTGTCTCTCCAGTCTACCATTAAACAGTCAGAATGATGACCACTGTCAAAGACTCCAGTACACTGACCCAGGTTCACAGGCAAACTAGCCCTGTAATAAATCTCTTCTCTCATCCCAGTTACAACCACTCAATGTCAGTATAAGCAGACTGGATTCATGCTTGACAAAAAATCCGGTGTGTATCCTACCCTAAACTCAAGCTCAAGAGTTTCTGAAAGCCCGTTGCAGGTTTAGGATGCATGTTGTTTAGTCAGGCCAGTCGTTTAGGATTCTGCAGGGTGTGGTGTACTTGATATTGAATTATTGTCCAGCCCTAGGTGTACAGATACGGATGATAAAATATAGGAGTGGAAGGAAACGGTAGTAGCTGAGGGTGATATTAGCATCTAAGTTTGTGGCCCTGCCTAGCATTTGAAAGGGAGTGTCATGTAGCCTCTCCCACAAACAATTCACCAACTACCCACCCTGGGCCTCACTAACCTACCGGGTTACAATGTCTATGAAGACCTACTCCAACTGTGATGTGTTTGAGCGCACAACTTTGAAATACCTGGCAACCGACGGAGAGCCCCTGACTTCCTTTTCACAACCGCCACAACCGTATCAGATTGCGCAGGTGAAATCGACAGCAGATCTTAACGGCAACTCCAAGGGACTTTTTCCCAAACTGAACAACTCAAAGAACAGCAGCTGCCTTTAACTTTTCCCCGGTGAATCTTTCTACAGATTTCTGACCAGTGGCAAAGCTGTTCTATAATAAACACTGGTTCCGAGTCGAGTCTTTATGAAGCGCCGGCTGGGTAAAAGCACATTAGACACAAAGAAGGCTGTATGTGTGTGAAGAGGATGAGAATAAAATGGTGTGGAGAACATCTTTGTGCCTAAATGTACCCGTTAGCTCCAGAGTGAGTGCATGGCAGGCATGTATGGTGTATGCGGATGCGAGCATGTGTGTAACCCTGCAGGTATGTGGTGTTCTGTGTCTTACGGCTTTAGGAGTGTATGGTGAGGGAGTGGGAGTGTTGTGAGGGGGTGGGGTGGTGTGTCAGTGTGTGTGTGTGTGTGTGTGTGTGTGCTCAGGCGGAGGGGTGTGGGGAGGCTACATCACAGTCGTTCCAACTCCCGCCAGAGCCTCGTTGCCATGACTACAGCAGAACGGAAGCCTCCCTCGATATATCCTATTAGGGCCTTGGCGAGTCTTGGAAGGAAAGATTGAAGGACAGAATAGGAAAGGTACAAAAAGATACCACAACAAAGTGAAGAGGAAAGAGCACTGGAGGAGTAATGTTAATACATAAAATATTATGTTATGACTCCTTATGGGGAACTTTAGTCTGTAAGATACCGTCCAGCAGAGGGAATTGCCTGTTAATGATCACTCTTCTATTTCTTCATGCTCTCTTGATGGAAAAACTCTGCATGGAAAAAAATTCAAGTTCCAAGTTCCAAGACATTGATTTAAGGAATACTGATAAGTGGAGCTGTCTCCAAAGAATTTATTTAGCTCCTTCCTGGTCTCAGTCACAAATGGGTTGCATATCTGTAGCACGTTGAATGCAAAAAAGGAAGTGCTTTTCCAAAACAAACTGTGATTGGCTGACTTGGCACAATTTCCAGAGGTCAGAGTGCACGGGTTTGTATTGGTCTGCTGAGAAAAGGTTTATAAGTTGCAAGGCAGCAACTATGAGCTTTTCTGATAGTCGAGAGTATTTGTTAAAGTTTGCAAGGGTTCATGGTAGAAAGTAAACATCACACAACAATCTTTGGCTGGTCACCTTACATCTCACTCAGATAACACCTTCCTGTCTAATTGAGTGGTTCTTAAGGACGAGCATTGTGCAATTTGTTTTATTCTAGAAGGCATTTGATTGGACTAAAAATAAATAAAAAATAAGTGTAGTCATTAAGATTTTTGGTCTGTTTTCCCAGAAGAAAACTAAATTTTCAATGCATGTCTGCAAAGGATGCCTCAAAGCAGATATGGACTAAAAGCCACAAAATTCAACCCTGTTTTAATTTAATGGGGACGATGTAACCAATTCATCCAAGCATGTTTCATTAAAAAATGACCTCATCATTTTTTATTAAAATGTCATAACTATCATAACTTCATCTTCTGGTGAAACAAATTCCCTCTAGTATGCTGGATTTCTCCAGTCATTTAATCTGCATAACCCCTCTCCCCTTCCTTTCCTACAATCAACTGCAAGCTCACATTCACACCTCCCTTTATCCAATCAACAACCAATGTATAGAAGCAAGTCCCCACCCTACTTTTTTTTCTTTTTTGACAATCCATTTCACACAGATGTTATACTGACAAAAAGATATGTTGCTACTTCTGTTTCATTTTGAATTTACCGCCTGAATGTACTACGTCAAATAGTCCAGACTGGATCATATTATAAAACTATTATTACATACATTTGTAGAATAACATGTAGATATGCCCTGGCCTTATCTAGAAAGAGGAGATCCAAGTCTAGAGGAACCCGGAGGTCCACTGACTTCATCTTAGTAACACTGCAACCACACCCCTTTCCAATAACTCCAAGCTTCATACTCTCTATCCCACTATGAAGTTCAACCCCCACACACACATATGCCACATTACAAAAGCTCACTCACCACCATACACTCCACCTCCTCTGGCTCCGGCTTGATTTGTATGGATGGCATCTCCTCAACAGGCTCAGAGGTGGCTGCAGTGGATTTCTTCGGACTCGTCTGACACTGCGAAGGAGAAACAGAGAACACTTAAGAACTAATCAGAGCATCAAGTTGTAGTCTTACCAACAGTCTCATGAGTTAGCAGAATGCTAACCTCTGACCAGATTCACAAAATCTACAATCCGCCTGAACTAAGTGACATGAGTTCAGAATTAAATTTGAAAGGAAAGTTAGCATGAGACTACAGAGAGAGAGAGAGTTAATGATCCTCACCAGACTAATGTGAGAAGAGTCAGAGGACAGTTAGTCTCTTAAGCACAAGTTGGGGGAGGAGGAAACAAAAGAGATGATGAGTGGAAATCAAGTACAGGTCAATCAAATGTGGGGGGGATGTTTGAAGACGGAGGGAGAATCACAGAAATGGGAAAAAAAGAGAAAGGCAAAAAAGACTACATTAAAGATACTTTAGATATTACGTCTACGGTACCTTTAGAAACTTAATGGCAAAGGTGTAGAAAACAGAAGATTAGAGGCGAAAAGATGGTTCTAAAGACTGACCAGCTGGAGAAAGACAAGAGGAGAGAAAGATTGAACCAGCAGGGAGGAGTAGTCAACAATCCTGTGTCGCCTCCCTCTTCCAGCCGAGCCGAGTCACACCCAATTCTTTAAGACCGAATAGCAGGAGAGAGGCCAGTCTCATAGAGTAGAGCAGCAGTATTAGTGGAGAGAGAGAGGGAGAAATGTGGTAATGCTTAGGTATGGGGGTGGGAGTGGGGGTCATGTGACCCAGTTGCAGTAGATTCCACAAAGAGGTGTGGCCCCCCATAAGCTGGGGTGTGGCCGCCCTCAATGTGCCCCTCCTCCCAACCTGGCACGGACACACTGTGAACACACATGCACTGTGAACAAACATCTATGCATTCCTTTTGATGGCTAATGTTGTCTGAGACGGCTGGTAAAAACCAGTGTAACCCAACGTTTCATACACACTGAATGTGAGCAGAACGTCTGTAAAAAGCACTCACCACGTGGCTTTGGTGAGTAAATAAAATTGTGGTACTTGCAAACAGGCAGTAACTGCCACATTTAAGACAAATGTTACGAATGATGGGCTGAGACCTTTTGATGCAAGTAAACGAGAACCACAAAGGAATGGAAAATGGTAAATTTGACCATGTCTAGCTTTGAAAGACGCTAACAATTAATAATTTAAAATGAATAACAATTTTCAACTAAATACACAGTAAATGAGTTTTCTAGCATTTCTAATGAGCACTGAATAGTGTACCCATAAAAAGTTCTATCAGCCAATGAAATCGGGGGATGGCTCTCTGCACGGGGATAGGATCTTGCGCCACACATCTTTCCATCCATTAAGGAATCCCAAAAAAGGCTGAATACCTTTGTCCTGGAAATGTTATCATTAGTTTATCTATGATGCCTAAAGTTTTTTTTTTAACTTTCAAACTCTATTTGGCAACACAAATGTCTAATATTCCTTGCATAGAGCCACGAAGATGAAAATATGATGCGCGCTAATGTTTCTGTTTTAGCAGCAGCTAGACTGTGGGAAGGAGACCCACAATGAGAGGCAGTGTCTCAAATATGCAACGAAAACACTGCTAAATAATACCAATGTCAACAATCCCAAAAGATAAACATATATATTATCTTTAATTTATTCTAAAGCATAATGCAAAATACAATTTTATGCCATTTAAGTTTTTTTCTTAATTCACCCACAACTGGCAGAAAGTGACTTTTGGACTCTGGCTGCAAGTTATACACACAAGACCAGCTCCGGCAATATGGAAGTATGTGAGCACTTCAATGATTGAGAGTAGCATTCGCCCACTGCCAAATCCTTTTGGAGAAATGATGATGATGTATATTGGTGAGGAAGCATTTACCAGAGTGTGTGTGTGTGTGTGTGTGTGTGTGTGTGTGTAGGGTGGGTGTGACCCCAGTCCCTCTATTCCCCAGCAGGAAGTTATGGAGAGACGAGGGGGTTCTCATTACTGAGAGAGGGAACATCAAGGATTAGAGAGGAAAGCACAAAGTAGAGAGGGTAGCAGAGAGTAGAAAACGAAAGAATGGGAAAGATGTGAAGAAGAGAGGGAATGATTGGGGGTGGAGGGGGAGAGGAAGAGGGAACCATCACAATCTGGGTCATGGCGATCTCTCTCACTCAGTCGCTCCCAAGCCCCCTTGGCAACCAGTCCCCGCCCCAGTGCGGCGTGGGTAGAGCGGCCGTCTGGGACTGCATAGCTCACCACACACACCCTTCTGTCCATCCCTCCTACTCCAAAGAGAGTCATACTTTGGTACTCATATTTAGGAAGTATTGGCTTCCTTGAACAATGGTAGAAATTCTATCAGAACCTAACAATCCTCATTGTGAGGGGAGAGGAGGAACCGAAAGAGAAGGTTGGTTGGGTGAAGAGGTACCTACAATCCACATGATATAAACCAAAATGTTGGGGCAACTAGTACAAAAACACTAGTGCAATGCCAAACTGGGCTGCACTATCGGGATCCTTGTTAAATGGTCATCATCTTCTACTTCAGGTGTTTCATGATGGAAATGCAAGATTTATCAGAAAGTACAAATTATGGTGTACAATACCTTTGGCATTAAGTCCTAAAATTTAACCAAAACTGCTTTCAAATACAGATGGAGTCACATAAGCACAGCACACTCTAAGTTTTTCTTCTTCTAATTCTCCTTGATCTTTACAAAAACACCTGGAAGAAAGGAAGCCACACCAGATTAATTGACCATTGCATTTGTTGCAGAAACAGTTAGCAGTACAGACCTAGCCCTAATGCCATGAAACATTATATCTCTTGGGCACATCCAAAAAAATATCAGGGGCTTCCCAGGCTTGAATCCCAGTTTTTTTTTTCAAACTTGACCCTCAACTAGGCACCTAAGGTCAGCAGAACCTTGTTAAAAAAACGTTGCTCTTTGAGAATGTTACTCTGGGACTTACTAGGACCAGAAGTGGCTAAACTCATAATGCATGAGGCCCTGAGAAGGAAGTAGGACTTTAGCTCTGAAGGGCTGAAAGGGTGTTCAAAGCCGTATGTTGCACAATCGTGTAACCCGAGATTGGACATTGGCTCGTGCTCCATACCACGGCTAGGCCCAACTGGACCCCCTAGGAGGAGTGGTTGAGTGGGTGCAGGAGAAGTACATGCGGAGGGGGCAGGGAGGTGTGGGACAGTTTTCCTAGCAGCAGGGAGGAAAGGCAGGGCCTCTCCACCTCCACTGCTGTTGTGTAGTTTCTCTGACCGCTGTAAGTACACAAGTAAAACCTTTGCCCAAATTCCAAAGTGCAGAAGCTGCCTCAATCTAGGACCTTGTCCTTTCATTGGATCATTGAGGCAAATGGAGGTGGGAGGGAATTTAGTAGTGAAACCATTCCAAGTTTAAGAAGAGATGTGGCAGATGACAGCCAATCCAAGACTCCTTTTCCCATCATGAAAAATGGGTATCACATATCCCAATGCTGCTGCGTTGTTCATTAAAAATATAGCGGAAAAAGAGAACATCAATGCGGAGAAGATCTTGTTTACATCAAAACCGAAACCAAGCCGTTCACACAGAGCGCATATTTCACGCATTTTCTAGACGGACATCTATTACTGTTGCACTCGCGTCTCGCACAAAAGAGCTGCATGTTTAAAAAGCCATGTAAAATTAATGCAAGTTTAACTTTGAAAAAAATGGCCTATAAAGCCCAGGACACACCAAGCCGACGGCCAACGTCGGGTCTGTCGGGCTAGTTTGTTTGGTGTGTTCCACACGTCGGCTCTCAACGGACTCATGTCGGCGGCAGTTTGCCCAATTCAACATGTTGAATCAGCGTCGGGGCCGTCGGCATGAGTGAGAACTCTGATTGGATGTTCAGTTTAGCGAACAGGTCAGTGCATGAGAATTAAAGCGAAAGTGATGAAAACTAATAAGTAAATGAAGGCGGCACAGACAGAAGGCTATTTTAATGTTACGTGATCTTACCCAAGCATTCCAATATGTGAATATTTTCATAACATGAGCCGCTTAAAATAAATAAAGTTATCAACATAACTGATATCCAAAATGGTAAGCAAGCACTGCTTTGTTTACGTTTCGTATATCTGCGTATATCCTTGTTTCGGTTTCTCCTTTTAAATGACTAATACATACTATTGATAACTGCTGATATAGACAGCTAATTCCTCTCAAGCAGGCGCAGAATGCATGTGTTAGTTTGCAGTTGGCTGTAGTCTGAGCGGTGTTTTCAAGCATAGCTTTTTGGTCCAGACGCTGCACCGTCAGTTTTCGTCGCTGCTAGTTCATGGAAGTCGGCTTGGTGTGTCCCGGTCTTAAGCCCAAATAAAAGGAAAAAACGATAGATCAGCTTTTTTCTCATCTCATACTGAGTAAACACAAAAAAATATGACAGCAGAAACTGATTTGAGATCAGATTTTGTGACATGGTGCATAGCAAAGCTTGAGAATACAAAGGTAGAGTAGTGATGTGAAATCTTGTCTCCAAGGGTCCTACTTATGGAATATCATTGCTTACCTCAGTGTGACTAACATTTTACCTAATCTGAATTAGTAGGCAAAATGTACACCAAAATGTAAATTATGTATAAACAAAAAAGGTTGAACAAGCAAACAAGAGATTTGCTTGTTCAACCTTTTTGTTTATACATAATTTACATTTTGGTGTACATTTGCACTAGTTTGCAGGTTTCTTTCCAATCATTAGTTTGCACACTTCCACTGACAGCGCTTTTTTGCACTTAGCTTTTCTAAAGGATGTCAGGTAAGCTGCTTGGTCAATTGATGTGACACACTTTTGCATTCAGCAAGGAAACTAGTCATGTATGACTTTCTGGTTTGAACAAACAATGTTCTCATTGATTCATATTTGAAAAAAAACAATCAAAATAAATTCTAAGTGTAATTGCAATTAATTTCTTTCCCTGACATGAAATTCCCAATCGTGACTGTATTTCCCCTGAGAAAATCTGCCAAGCAACAGAGAATGTGACCACACCTTAAGACAAGAGGATGCTGTTTGACCAATATGTAAAGTGATCAACTATGCTAAAACTATTCTGCAGAATGCAGCACATTCTTTTTTAGTTTTGAGGAATGAAGGTATCTATGTGCTCATGTAATTTAACATTTAGCAGGTATATATTTTCTAGGTATATTTGGATTTTTGTAACTTTTAGCAGTTATGTGCATCAAAATGATGACTCATCTAGCACTCAGAATATACCAATTTCTGTCCAATAAAATTAGCAATAGCATGAAGCAAATAATGGCTCACAGCTGTTACATAAGCTAAAAGCTATTTTTATATATAACATAGAAAGAACCCAACAGTATGTTCCATCCTGCTGTTTCAATAGGAAATATATGTTAGCACAGGAAATTAAACTGTGCTTTTAAAGAAATTTCATCAGGTCTTTAAATATAAAGTTCTCCTTTCTGTTAAATGTTTCTGTGAATATTTTTCTGTGCTCGTTTTTGGTATGGTAACTTTAGGAAATTAAACTGTGCTTTTAAAGAAATTTCATCAGGTCTTTAAATATAAAGTTCTCTCTCCTTTCTGTTAAATGTTTCTGTGAATATTTTTCTGTGCTCGTTTTTGGTATGGTAACTTTACACCTTTCTCTACTGTCATCTTTATGTAAAGTAACAGTATCTAAGCATCCATCTTAGTTTTCTAGGATGCAAGCTCTATTTACATGTAAAAACTCTGAGTAGTCGTCATTTTGACAAGTCTATTTGATGTAATTCTTGTAAGCTGTAAAAATAAGTTGTGGTTATGAGGTTGAAGTGAACCAAACTCTAAGGGACGAACTGACTGACAAGTAAACTTACTTTGTCATTGCTTTTCTCAGAGCCACTCCACTAACTCCATGCACTGCCAAATAAGGTGTTCGGGGACCAACTACGAAAATAAATGAGATGTTCCTTTAGTGTTCATGGAAGAAGACAGCCTCTCCAGCACTGGGGGGGGGTTAACTACTCTTTTGTGAAGAGAATAAGGTCTCTGGTTGTGTATGCATGTGTGGATCTGTGTGTACGTGTACATGTTTGCCGCTGCTGTTTAAATATGTCAGAACAGTGTAATTTTAATACAGTCTGTTGGGGCCTGGGGCACATCTTGTTCTGTGTACCAGCCAGTGCTGTCACTGCGTCCCTCCATGTAATTAACTCATCGGTCCAAAAGCAAATGAAGAAAAAGAAAACGAGTGAGAGAGAGAGAGAAAGGAAGAGGCAGAAGGGGAGGATACACATGTAAGGTCACAGCTGCATGGAGTGTGTAAGGGGGATGAGCAGGCAGAGGGTTTGGTGACATACAGAGCACAGGCTGTGGTGCAAGGACTCTGTCCTACCCTCTGGTTGTTTCCGTTAGCCTCTTGAAGGTACAAGGCCTCCCTTTGGCCAAAGACCACCCTGTGTGTCAGGCTTCTCTCTGTAAAGCACTATGCCCTTAGAAAGTACTGCTGTAGTAGCAGTGATAGTTTCCGGTGGTAATACCATTGCACTTTGATATTAGTCTAGTTTTTGTCAACTGCCATAAGGTCTGGCCCACTTTGCTGCTTATTTTAGAATCACTGCACACTAAGGGAAGTGTCACATGAATGAAATTTCGGCAAAATTTTGCAGGTAAAAAAGGTCTATTGTCAATATTGTAGCGATGTATGAAGCACAGCTCACATAGAAGTCACTTTCAAACAAAGCAGCTTTTTCACTGCACACTAAGGCTACGTTCACACTGCAATCCGACTCAGATCTGTTTTTGTCATGACAGTGTGAACAGCACAAACCGCATGGAATCTGATCTTTTCAATTCCGATTTGTGCCACTTCCATATGTGGTACTAAATCCGATACATGTCAGATGTTTTGCAATGCGACCGCATTGTGAACAGTCATGTCAGATTTCATGCGACTTTTACGTCACTCTAGATCAGGGGTGCCCAACCCTGCTCCTGGCGATCGACTGTCCAGCAAAGTTTAGCTCCAACTCTAATCAAAGACACCTGCCTTTAATTTTTAAGTGATCCTGAAGACCCTAATTAGTTGCTTCAGGTGTGTTTGATTAGGGTAGGAGCTGAACTTTGCAGGACAGTCGATCGCCAGGAGCAGGGTTGGGCACCCCTGCTCTAGATCGACATAATCATAATTCCGCGCTGACGGGAGACACTTCAAAGATTTTACACACCCAAAGTTATCAAGACAGTTGCGAAAGGTAATCAGTTAAAGTGTAATGTGTCAGAACTCATAAGAATTACAGTGACAACTCTATATACAAACAAAACATGAGGGCTTGTATCATAAAAGCTTCAAAACTCTGCTGTCTTTAGTCACATCCTTGTCTTTATTTTTCATATTGCCTGCACTGTTGCCGCGGATGTTTTTCAACTTCGTGGGTCGACGTGACCCCACTAACGTGATATTTATCCCCCTGAACATGGTTGTGCTAGTTTTGGACTATTTTTGAGAAGCAATTGGGCGGATTATGTTGTGTAAACCCTGTTTGTATTGTTCTTTTGCGCATTCGGGTCAGGTCAGAACCATGATCTGTTCACATTGTAAAACTGAAATTGGCCACATTTAAAACAACAATGTGAACAGCTACACAAAAAAATCGGATCTGAGAAAAAATCGGAATTGAGCACTAAGGCTCGTAGTGTGAACGTAGCCTAAAGATAGTGTCACATGAGTGAAATTTCAGCAAAATTTAGCAGAAAGGAAAAAAGGCCTATTGTCAATAGTGTAGCAATATGAAGCACAGCTCACATAGAAGTCACTTTCAAACCAAGCAGCTATCTTTTGGTCAATGTAGCATGTGACAAACTTAAACCAGCAGCGAAATCTGCGTGGGGAAACGTTTTGCAGTCACATGAAATTGAAACTAAATTGACTAGCTTTCTCCCGTGAAAATTCGCCAAACCATGGTAAATGTCACCGCTGTAAATGTGACAAGGACGAAATTGTTTAAACAATATGTAAAGTAAAATGTATATGTAATGTAAAGTTAAATCTATTCAGCAGAATTTTGCAGCACAGAAAATTCAAAAGCCAGTTCCTTTTGGGTCAGCACATTATGATTTCAAAAATAGGAAATCTTTAGATTCAGTACTGCATCTCCCCAAAGCAGAGACTTAGAGACTGGCCTTGAGTGAAGCTGCTAGTCTGCCTACAACTCCACACTTCCTCTTCAGCGAGATGTGTGAGACAGTGTCGTGTCACCCTCACAAGTCGTGGTGGAACAAAAGGGCTGTGTGCAACAAGAAGGGCCCTGCCTTCAAGAAGCAGGGTCAGCACATTATGATTTCAAAAACAGGAAATCTTTAGATTCAGTACTGCATCTCCCCAAAGCAGAGACTTCGAGACTGGCCTTGAGTGAAGCTGCTAGTCTGCCTACAACTCCACACTTCCTCTTCAGCGAGATGTGTGAGACAGTGTCGTGTCACCCTCACAAGTCGTGGTGGAACAAAAGGGCTGTGTGCAACAAGAAGGGCCCTGCCTTCAAGAAGCAAGCAGCGAAACGAGAACCGTAGGAGTTTTTGAGGTGAGAGTTGAGACCAATGTAAAAATCACCTGAATAGGTCAAGGCCAACTGAATGGCTGAAGCAGGAGACACAGGGATTACAAAGGGTCTGAAAGAAGGACACCACTCTACTTTAAGACTTCACCCGAAAACAATGAATTTCAAGGAATTGTTCTCAGAAAAATGAAAATTCTATTATTATTTGATTATTTGACTTTGCAATCTTACGTGACACATAAGTGTTCTGAAGTTATTTTGATGAATTCTGGTCTGTTCATCACACAAATCAAAGCCATTATTTACTGAACATCTCCAGAGTAGCTCTCTAATCAAACATGGCACTAGGGCTGCACGATATATCGTTTCAGCATCGATATCGCGATATGCGCATCCGCGATAGTCACATCGCAGGATGTGCGATGTTTAGTATACTGATCGTTATATCTATACTGATTGTTTTCTTTGCTCGCACAGGTCACGGTTGCTTAGCAACGGCAAACGCTACGAAAGCGCAAGCTCCCGAGCGCTTTGGAAAGAAGGAGAAAGCGGCACGACTGGCGTTTTCCCATGCGTGTTTAGGCGCGACATGTGAACGGCCCCAAAGTCTGTCTACACTGGACGCGACAAAGTGACGGTCACTTTGAGAATGAGGCATCAGTTTACTGTCGGGGATTTGTCGTGCCGCGCCACATCCAGTGTAAACAGCATCACTGATTATAATGGATTCTATTGTATTTTGTCGCGTCGCATCATGCCGCTTGCGTCCGGTGTAGACACGGTGAGAGCCACGCAGATGCCCATGAACACTGAATTCTGTTCACTTCTGCGTCTATTTGTGCCTGAAATACTGTGCTCTGCA